>NW_010564272.1:0-24454 GCF_000687285.1 Phaethon lepturus | reverse complement strand
CTGAACAGGCCGAACAGTTGACATGAACCAAAATAGAATTGGTTCAGTCAGAAGTAAAAACTAATCGAGCTACAATCATTGTAAGACAAGACAAGCTCACAAGGTGAATCACGAGTTTTTGTTAGATGTTAAGCCTGAAGAGCAAGATACATGCCTGGCTGAAGGAAATCAGGGGACTGAAAGCAATGGGACCACTGGTGATTTTACACAAACCTCATCTCTGAAAGAAACATGTGCTGGAGAACTGAGAGTGACACAGAATTGTTATGCCAAACTTTATCAAGTAACAGAAACTCTCCTGGCAGTTCCAGCAGCACAGATGAGGACTGAAGGAATATCAGAGCTTAGATTTGCCATTTCATTAAAGAGCTACAGTATAACAAAAAAGAGTGTTAGAAACTGTGATTTAGTTCATTCAAACAAGTTGTTCATTGTAAAATTGTGCATAGCAACAGAAACATTTTGGGAACATTCAAATAAAGTAAGAAATGTAAAATTTGAAGATCTGAAATCTGAAAACCAGAAGCAATCCAAACAGAATGTGATTTCACTATTTTCTAACCAATAAAGCTATCATGTCTGTGTGGGGTGGGAAGTTGGGGGAGATCCTGAACTGAGCAATCTAAGTAAATAATCAATTAAAACCCCCCAAACTCAAATGGTCCAAAATGCATACCAAATCAATTTGTTGTGTACCACAGGAAGTGATTTTTAAGTCAAGCAGACATGTATTACAGAACAATAAGACATCATTGTCTCAAAGTTCAAGAAGAGGTGAAGGCAGTGAGTGAGTCAACCATTTTGCCCATTCAGGCTTGAAACTAACAATGCAACCAGAATGTCCTGGGAAAGGAAAGCCCCAGGGCATGAGATGACCAGATGATTGTTATTCTGTTTTTATGTATCTTAAGAAACTCTATTTTGTACTGACTATCAGTTGCTGCTGGAAGAAATTTGGAGGTCACCACACCTTCAATACCCATGGCTGCATTGTGCAGAGGCTCACAGTTCACTGTTGCGGTCATGTACAGCTGAGGCAGGGAGCAGCCCAGACTGAGCGACTGCAGAGCAGCTTGTTAGTTCAGCACAACTCCCACTGGAGCTGGGGTCTGCCTCAGCAATAATAGCAGACATGACGAACATTTTCATAGGTACTATTTGGTCTGTAACATTAATTTACAGCTGGCTTGATTTTTCAATTTCTTATTTTAAAACACGAATTTGGGTAGTAGCCGTCAAGTTTCTTAAGTTTTTCTTTCTTTTTTTCTCCTTCAATTACATGACCCCACAACTGCCTCTCCCACTTAAGCCAATGTCAGTTTGGCTTTGCAATGATAAATTTCTCCAAAAAACTTTCAAAGCCTCCACAAGCTTGTCTGACACAGAGATTAATTCCTTCTTTCCTGTCCCAAATTAAATAAGTCACAGTGGCTTAACCAAAAAGAAGATGACTTGCACTTTCTTCTTCATAGTCTCACCATTATTTCTCCCAGTTTGCTCCATTTGTCACATATGACCTTCCCAATGGCACCTCTCCCTGTTCTTAGTAAGATGTCCCCATATGGATTAAGGATCACTGGAGCAACAAAAATATTGGGAGAAGTTTGCAGAGCAGCAAGCTGAATGGACATCTTACTATCTAGGTCCTGCCCTAGTTTCTTCTCCCCTTGTCTGTCTTTGGAATCCCACTTCACAAAGTCCCCTAGCAGGAAATTTAAAAAAGAATACCCACACTATAAAACCTTTGTTTGCCTTTTGTATGTGTTGCACAGGGGAAAGAACCATTAATATCCATTACTTCAGATATTAAGCAGCTGGGTTCATCCTATTTACTGATGACAGTAATGAGATGTCATAGTCCTATAAAATGGTCATGATGGAGAATAAAAGATGCTGTAAAAGGTTTTTATATATGTATATATTTAATATCTAGGTAGGCTTGCTAATGCAGAGGGAGAAAACAACTATTTACCTATGTTTATTTCAAAGTGAATTATAGGAGGCTATGATAAAATAGCAACAGAGACACACTGTGAGTAGTTTTTCCTCAACATCAAACCCAATCAATAAGAAATTGGGTTTGTATCATAGGAAACAAAAGCCTATGGAAGCCACGTAAGTGCATAGAAGGACCACAGATGAGACGGCACTAAGCTCTTTTTCACTGGAGTAAACAGAGAGAAACACAAACAGTGCTCTTACAGTCACAGACAAAAACATTTCCCAGAAATCGCTATTAGATCCTGACCTTCCACTAGGACAAGTCACCCTGTGATTCTGTGTTCAAGAGACCATACAGCAATCAGGTGAAGAAACACAGAAAGTTCAGGTTTTTCGAAAAAAGAGATGTTCGTACCCAGTAATCCACCCACTTCAAAAGCCCGGCTAGGCTGCAGGCAGAAGGTACCTGGTGGTGCACGTAGGCAGCCAGCCTGACCTGTGACTCCTGCGAGGCTGCAAGCAGCGCGCTGCATGAGAGGAAACCCAAAACCTCACTTACTTGCCTGCACTTGTCTGCAAGAAGCACGTGATTTGGAGGAGTATTTTTTTTCCTAAGCTGTTTCAAAATTTACTTTATTTTCTCTTTAAATTAAAAAAGAAAACCTCTAAAAACAAATACATTATAAATACCCTTCATTTTGAGTTCTCATTACAATGAAAAAGAGAAGTCCTTTTTTGTATAAAACCTGAAGAAAAAGATATCTCTACTGATTTTCAGCTTGGCAAGCCAAGCTGAACTTATAAATATACAGCTTACTCTGAGAGGATGCAGTAGCAGTTTGAAGAAAATGCAGTAAAGAGACATAAATTCAAAGCACTGAAGCCTATGCCAAAACGCAGGTAGTCCTATGCTTTTATAAATAATGCATACTTTAGTTTAAGCATGCATTTAACTGATTAATTTCTCATAAAACACATATGTCTCATTTTCACATTTTAATGATGTTTTTTAATAAATTGTTAAAGCTATTGCTATATTTAGTTATTTATTTATCAAAAACTAGCATTATTTTTCACTAGAATACTTGCAGAATTTATTGTAGATCAGACTGTTTCATTGTCTCTGGCTGGAGTCCATAAATCTGATTAACCTTAATGATCTTTCCTACATGCACTTCCCAACTGCAGACTTCATGAATCTAAGCACGTATTTTTATTAAAAAACAGATATTTAGATGTGTAAATGACAAATCGCTATGTTTTCAATTGATAAGCAGAAAAAGTGATGCTAGGAACCTTTTTGGTTTTAATCCAGTTTTCTTTTTCTACACACAGTCTTCTGAAACCTAATAATATAACAGAATTTGGCCACATTAATTGAAGTGAGGTAACAGCGAGACAGTATGAAATTATGCCTGTAGGTTTGCAGCAAACTTAACGATCACAGAAGCATGTCTCATTTTCTGATGGCTTTTGCAATCTTTCAGATTGCACTGACTTTAATAAGGAAGTGCAAGTCTGATTGATATCTCAAATGTACCTGTATGAAGACACCAGTTTCTTAGTTACATTTAAGAAGCTATATAATGTCTCTATATCCATAATTATAATTCTTTAGGTTGTCCATCATGTTCCTGGCAGGGATTCTTTCCTTCCTATTTAAAAGAATAAACAAAATAAATGTCTAAGAAGGCAATAATAAGGTAAGGTTAGCCTTAAGATAGCTGCAGAAGTCTGACTGTGGTTTTAGTTACTAGCCAAAGCCGAAGACAAAGAAAGATTGGAGTTTACCTGCCTGCTGAAGGTAAGCCATGCATCTCAACAAATGTGCCAGGTCGAATACCCCTATCGCACTGAGATGATTAGCTTTGGGAAAAGGAGACAGGCTACGTGATTAAAAAGCCCAGCCGGCTAGGATGTATACATAGATACACGCTGTAGAGAGCCAAGAGCTGTAAGGTAACAGCAAACAACTCAGAAGAGCCAGTTTAACACATTCAAGGACAGCCAGAGGTAGCAGTCGCTGGAACTCGCTGCTGCGTTTGCTGGTTCCCACTTTGTCCTTTATGGACACCTAATATCACACTTCACACTTGCCATAAGGCCTTGTGCTGGTATTGGCTGGGATAGCGTTAATTTTCTTCACAGCAGCTAGCATGGGGCTGTGTTTTGGACTTGTGCTGAAAACAGGGTTGATAACACAGGGATGATTTTGTTATTGCTGAGCAGCGCTTACACAGAGTCAAGGCCTTTTCTACTTCTCACCCCACCCCACCAGCGAGTAGCCTGGGAGTAAACAAGTTGGGAGGGGACACAGCTGGGACAGCTGACCCCAACCGACCAAAGCGATATTCCATACCATACGATGTCATGCTCGGCATATAAAGCTGGGGGAAAAAGAAGGAAGGGGGGACGTTTGCAGGGATGGCGTTTGTCTTCCCAGGTAACCGTTACGCGTGCTGGAGCCCTGCTTCCCTGGAGATGGCTGAACACCTGCCTGCCCATGGGGAGTGGAGAATGGATTCCTTGTTTTGCTCTGCTTTGCTTCTGTGCGCGGCTTTTGCTTTACCTGTTAAACTGTCTTTATGGCAACCCACAGGTTTTCTGACTTTTACCCTTCCCATGCTCTCCCCCATCCCACCATGGAGTAAGTGAGTGAGCAGCTGTGTTAGCTGCCAGCTGGGGTTAAACCACAACAGGCCTGAAGAAAGGAAAATAAACGATACATCTCATGGTGAAGAGAGCTCTGCAGGTCGGCAAGGCTGAGGCAGACAGGGCCCTGCACAGGCAGAGTCCGGAGCAGTGACTTGCGGTCAGCGGGCACACGGCTGCCCCTGGGGTCAGGACGGAGGGGCAGAGCAGCAGTGCGCCGGCTCAGCACACAGCGACAACTGAGAGAGAGATCGTCTGTAATCGCAGGTTTTGCAAGCAGCAGCTCTGCAATTTCCTCTACAAGAAAAAAATTAGTCGGAAGGACACAATGTACTCAGAACTATAATATGGGGGAAGTGGAAGTTCTAGGGGGAGGGAGGGTTTCTTCTTCTTTTTTATTGCGTTCAGGACCAGCCAAGTCACAAGCCTCATTCAGAGAAAGGCAACAGCAAACA
Organism: Phaethon lepturus; assembly: GCF_000687285.1. Classification (NCBI taxonomy): domain Eukaryota; kingdom Metazoa; phylum Chordata; class Aves; order Phaethontiformes; family Phaethontidae; genus Phaethon; species Phaethon lepturus. Next base: position 19,406 of record NW_010564272.1, on the reverse strand, counting down.
GCTTAATCGTAATCTCTTTGCCTTTCCATTATGAACTATTTCAGGGTGTCATTCACTTTGAAATACATCAACCTCTCATTATATCATGCAATCCAGGCCGATTGCCATTACTGTGTCACATCTACTTTTGTCCAGGACTGATGGTTCTTCCACAACCAGTGGATTATAGGAGGGTATTTCTTTGAGACCTTGTGTTTTAATAATTCCTGCTCTCACCTCAGAAGCATTAGAAGTTTGGGCAGAGACAGTGACAGAAGGTATTAATGCTGTAGTAAGTATTGACTCCTAGAGGTTTAATCCATCGTGCATGATTTTCAGCTTTACCTTGGCTGTGAAGTGTCACCATCTCACCTTGATTATTTCTGGGTTTAGTTTTCATAGTTTCCATTCTAGACCTGTTCCCGGTGCTGGACTGGGCTGAAAAAGGGAATGACAAATCTGACCATTTTGGCCTAGAATGCCTGGATAGGAAAGATACTTTAGAGATGCAGCAGAAAGACAGATCTCCAAGGAAAATCTCTGGCTCCCTGATATTTTTGTCTAGTCAGACTTTCAGGTGGCTCTAGTTTGCAGAAGCTCTACCTAGCAATAAATCCCAATGGTCCAAACAAACCTTGAGCATCCCAATCATGTGTGCAGTGCTTCTAGCGGTGTGAGAAATCTTGCTATAAAGCCCCTTTATGAGCCCTCAAGGACACTACTGTGTTTTGGAAATACTCAGGGAAGCAGTCTGGCTCAATTATTATCCACCCTTTTACCAGCAGAAAGAAAAAAGAGCAGAGGACAGAATCGCAGCCTTGATCTATGGATAAATTAGAGATCAAAATTATCCCCAAACTGATTTCTGAATCTACAACTACAAAATTGTTTTACTGTAATCCACAGCTTATAAGCCATTAATCATAATGACTTTACATATCAGACTCAAGCTCATGCCTGCTCCCCCTCTAGATGTGAGAGGAACACTCAACCTTTCATTCTCCCATGGCAATTTTGCATCTCAACTCACAGGTGGGAGCTGGCAAATTTAGTAACAGAGTATACAATACTCCTGGGAACCACCATGTTATACTTCTTTTTGGCTGTTTTTATTCTTCAGTTCTTACACATTCTTACCCACATTCATGCAAGTTTTACAGGAAAAAAATAATGAAAGAAACAACAAGTGTTATATTAGCATAAAGTCCATTTACAAAGCAGCAGCTTCTCTAGAAATTGAGACCCACCTAGTGATAGAAAGAGAGGAACACCAAACTTATTCCTCTGATACAGGAAGGGTCATGTCAGTGGATGAGCAAAAGCCTGCAGCACCACTGACAGAAAAATCCCTATCAAGGAGCACAGGAATGGCCCTGGAAGACCTGGAGTAAGAAAAACCCTCTCATCCCACCTACCAGAATATCCCACTTCCCAGGAAGTAAATGTACATCCAAGAAAGATGATGCAGAAGAGACAGTGATTGCATTACCGAGAAAATATAATAGCGGAGCCATCAAAGGTTTTAACATAAATAGTCGCTTCTCACTAGAGTTGGAGAGAGACATGCACCATGGTGCCAGAACTACCACCAAAGAGCCTAAAACGAAAAGCTGCAGCACTCCAGAAAAGCAGGAAGCACAAGCATACACAAAGTATCAATATGGAAACTGAAGGCAAAGCTCCAATTAACATCTTATCTGTCCCTACTAATAGCAAATTTGCTATTTTGGAAGCCCAGGGACTACCTGAATCGTTCAATATCATGATCAAGTAAAAGAGAGCTAAAAGCCCCACCAAAAAAAAAAAAATAAAAAAGAAATATTTCTTAAGGGTCCTCATGATTCCCGTTTGTCTCCATAAAGTACTTTCAACCTTTGTCTTCAGAGCCTCTCCATGGTCATTTGCCCATCCTCTTGTTTCTTTCCTATGGTCTGTATTACTAACATTTCAGACCTGCTCATGCTCATAAAGAAACCTGTACTTGCAATAGCTTCTGGGTGTTTTTCTTACTTTCTAGTCAGCAGGAAATGTAGCTTGATTAATTTATAGATCTCTTTTCATGAATGTAGAAGGAAAGAGGAAAATTGAATTATCTTCATTTTTACATTTAGGTCTGTAAGTACTTAGTTCAATGACTACTCAATCTTTCACTGGAAGATGTTCTGGAGTCTAAACGTCCTCTGAAATTGCTGTCTCGTACAGTGAGTGTATCCTTACCTCAGGTTATTGCAGTTAGACTTGTTGCCCCCAAAACTCCTAGTCACAGCTGGAGGACAGCCTTCTGAGGTAGTTCATATCACTCTCAGGGGGGTTTACATGAAATACCTTGTGATACCTCTATGTACAGAGAGGCGCCCGTGCAAAACTCTCCTGTGGGATCTGATTCTAGCTACCAAGCAGCTGCTGTATTTTGTGCCAAATGGAGCTTTGTCAAGGTATGCTGTTTCAACCCCATATGAAGCAGCCTTAGAGGCATCTCTGTGCCTGTGCATTATGGTTGAAATTTCAAAACAGCACTGTCCCACGCCCAGAATACAGAGATACTCTACTATTTGACTATATTGCTTTGCTGTTGCTCTCTTTATTATGTTTTTCCCCCTGGTCCAAAGCATGCATATGAACTACATCATACCTGTCTAGAAAATAGTGCTTTTAGTTTTCTACTAATGAACAATTAATCCCACCTTCCTTTTTGGTGGTCATCTAAATTCTATATGAAGCTAAGTCAATGGTGAGAAATTATACAAATATCCTGGTTTGCTTTTTTGCCCACATTCTTTTGGGGACATTAGCACATTCAATGGAACAGAGATGACAGTTTTCAGTGACACACACAGAATCATAGAATCATTTACACCTTTAAGATCATTGAGTCCAACCATTAACCTAGAACTGCCAAGGCCATCACTAAACTACATCCCTAAGCATCACATCTACCCATCTCTTAAATACCTTCAGGGATGATGACTCAACCACCCCCCTGGGCAGCCTGTTCCAGCACTTGACATACCTTTCCGTGAAGAAATTTTTCCTAACATCCAATCTAAAATTCCCCCGGCACAACTTGAGGCCATTTCCTCTTGTCCTATCACTAGTTACGTGAGAAGAGACCAACACCCACCTCACCACAAGCCCCTTTCAGGTAGCTGTAGAGAGCAATAAGGTCTCCTCTCAGCTTCCTCTTCTCCAGACTGAACAACCCCAGTTCCCTCAGCCGCTCCTCGTAAGACTTGTGCTCCAGACCCCTCACCAGCTTCGTTGCCCTTCTCAGGACATGCTCGAGCACCTCAACATCCTTCTTGTAGTGAGAGGCCCAAAAGTGAACATAGGATTCGAGGTGCGGCCTCATCAGTGCCGAGTACAGGAGGAGAATCACTTCCCTACTCCTGCTGGGCACACTATTTCTGATACAATCAGAAATTACCTGTTTTCTGTTTCATCTGTCATTATATGTGTCTGAACTCAAAAGTCAGTGACAAAAAAAAAATATTCCAGAATCAGTTCACTCCGACTCATCACATCTGGGAAGCTTTGCTGTATACAGAGTTTCTAGTCTGATTCTTGTGCTCCTTCACTGCATATGGAATATTCTTAATTAAATTTTGCTCATCTGAAAGCTGATGAAGTTCAGGCTTTGCTCACCAGGTAATTAAATTCCTTGTTTTTCAGATTCCAGCATGCCCTTAGGGGATCAGTAGAAGACTGTATCACCCTACTTGAAGGTACTTGGCCTCTAATGCAAAAACCCAAACCCAAAAGTCACATTCTTTAGCTCCATACACAGCTCACTGGGAGACACAAGCAATGTAAAAGAGCATCCCAGTTATCCTGCAGGTTAAACAGAGCAGCATGTAGACTTCCACCTAGACAAAGCAGTAAGTATATCTGAATTCTTGCTCCTTCACTCAACCCTCTGTCAGAGTTTATAATTTTTGTTTCATTGTAGAACCAGAGGTCCCAGCTCTGGTTGACTTTTTTTTTAGATCATATCTGCATTTCAGATGACCAGTTCTGAATTCAGATAAACAGTGGGCATTGTGACACATGCCTTGTGCCTGCTTGCCAGTGATACCTGTTGCGTTTACTGAGACATGAATTTCTCAATGTTCAGACAGATTGACTATAGAGGGAGCCTGAGTCTAGATAATGAAGTTAGACTTGGATTTCTAGACAACATCTGCAGAAGTCTATCTGAAAATGGATCAGTGACCCTTCAGAGGCACATTTCTCTCTTTCTTCTGCCTGAAGAGGGAACTGCAGATGAGTAAGTTAGTCTACAGACCTAACTTTTAAAAGTCAGAAGTTAAGACAGCTGACTCTCCACTGTTAGTCATTAGCATTACACACTATGCAACTGCCTTCTGGTTTACATTTTCTAGTTAAAAGGACTTTATAAATAGTCAAGAACACACCTGAAAAGTCAGCAGACTAACATGCATCTTTTAAGGCAAAGTATTATCTGAAACCTGTAAGATAGATAATTATAAGATAGTAAAAGATAGTGAAAGACAATAATTTCTGAAGAGATTTGCCCTGATGTCAGTCCTTTCCCTAGGAGTTTGTATTGGGTCTGGCTGAGATGGAGTTAATATTCCCCACAGCAGCCCCTCATAGCGCTGTGCATCGGTAGCCAGAAAGGTGTTGATACCACCCCGGTGTCTGGGCTGTTGCTGAGCAGTGCTCGCACAGCATCAAGGCTGTCTCTGCATTCCCCAACACCAGCAGGCTGGGGGTGGGCAAGGTCTTGGGAGGGCACACAGCCAGGACAGCTGACCCAAACTGGCCAGAGGGATATTCCACACCATATGACGTCAGCTCTGCAGTAAAAGCTAAGGGAAAGCGGCAGGGGTGGAGTGGAGATGGTATTCGTTATTATGGCATTTGTCTTTCGGAGCAACCATGATAGGGCTGTCTCTGCATTCCCCAACACCAGCAGGCTGGGGGTGGGCAAGGTCTTGGGAGGGCACACAGCCAGGACAGCTGACCCAAACTGGCCAGAGGGATATTCCACACCATATGACGTCAGCTCTGCAGTAAAAGCTAAGGGAAAGCGGCAGGGGTGGAGATGGTATTCGTTATTATGGCATTTGTCTTCCGGAGCAACCATGATAGGTACTGAAGCCCTGCTTCCTCGGAAGTGGCTGGACATCACCAGCTGATGGGAACTAAAGAATAATTTTTTTTTCCCCTTTGCTTCCGTGTGCCTCTGGGATAACGTATTGAAGAACAGGGAAAAAGAAAACTGCACAACTGCAGCTGGAGAGAGGAGTGAAAGAAACAACTCTGCAGACACCAAGGTCAGTGGAGAAGGAGGGGGAGGAGGTGCTGTGGGCGCTGGAGCAGAGATTCCCCTGCAGCCTGTGGTGAAGACCACGGCGAGGCCGGCTGTGCCCCTGCAGCCCATGGAGCTCCATGGTGGAGCAGATCTCCACCTGCAGCCTGTGGAGGACCCTATGCTGGAGCAAGTAGATGCCCAAAGGAGACTGTGACCCCATGGGAAGCCCAGCAAACTCCTGGCAGGACCTGTGGACCCGTGGAGAAAGGAGCCCAGGCTGGAGCATGTTTGCTGGCAGGACTTGTGACCCTGCAGGAGACCCACGCTGGAGCAGTCTGTTCCTGAAGGACTGCACCCCGTGGAAAGGACCCAGGCTGGAGCAGTGCATGAAGATCTGCAGCCTGTGGGAAGGACTCATGCTGGAGAAGTTCATGGAGAACTGTCTCCCGTATGAAGGACCCCACGCTGGAGCAGGGGAAGAGTGTGAGGAGTTCTCCCCATGAGGAGGAAGGAGCGGCAGAGACAACGTGTGATGAACTGACCACAACCCCCATTTCCCATCCCCATGTGTTGCTTGGTGGGCGGAAAGAGGTAAAGAAAATTAGGAATGAAGTTGAGCCCAGGAAGGAGGAAGACGTGGTGGGAAGATGTTTTTAAGATTTAGTTTTATTTCTCATTACCCTACTCTGATTTGCTTGGTAATAAAATAAAATTCATTTTCCCCAAGTAGTGTCTGTTTTGCCCATGTGGTAGTTGGTGAGTGTTCTCTTCCTGTCCTTATCCTGACCCATGAGCCTTTTGTTATATTTTTTCTCCCCTGTCCAGCTGACATAGGGGAGTGACAGAGCAGCTTTGGTGGGCACCTGGTATCCATCCAGGGTCAACCCACCATGTACATAAAGAAACACATTATGCCTCACTTGTGCTTTGCAGTCCCCAGCTTGCAGGAAACAAAGAGTTTCCTTATCAGAACTGTCATTTCTCATCTGTCACTACCAGTGAGAATTGAATTTCTCAGTACTAAGTAAAAAAACCCCAAAGATTTCTGACTCAGATGTGTGATCTTACATCTTAAAGGTTTCATCACAAATATCAAAACTCCCTGGTATGAGAAACACATGACCTAGAAAGATGTCACCAGGACCACAACTATAACATCATGTGTTCCTGCACCAGCACCTTAGCTGTCTGCTTTGGACATATCCTTCTCTCTACAGATGTACATTGCCTGATTCCAATTTGATTTCACTGTCATTTCCAGAAACACTTCACAGGAGAATGCAGAAATAGAAGACGTCAAAATGGAGGCCTACCTAAAACCAGCATATCAAGCAGTTGGTGGCCTTACAGCATGGCGTGAGACATTAAAGACATTATTAAAGACAGTTATTCCAGTGATTTGTCTTCAGGTAAAAAAGCTGAACCTCCCGTACCGACTAGTCAATGTAAGAATGCTAATCTAGTTTCCCATGACAGTAACTGGTGAGTGATCTCTCCCTGTCCTTATCTTCACCCACGAGCCTTTCGTTGTATTTTCTCTCCCCTGTCCAGCTGAGGAGGGGAGTGATAGAGCAGCTTTGGCAAGCACCTGCTGTCCAGCCAGTGTCATCTCACCACAGTATTAATTAATTGCCCATAGTCTTTTGATCTTTAAAATGCTTTCCAACATATTCAGCAGATGATTCAGAGTTTCTTCTTCAAACATCTCTTCCTCTCCCAGCCCCTCCATCCAGATCTCTGCTTAACACCCCAGTCACCAAATTGCCAGTCACTTTGCTGCATGCTGCTCGCTCTTCAGAAATAAATGAAACAATAAGTCTCCTTAGAGTACAAAGCAGCACATTTTCATACGCAAGGAAGCTTCAGAGAGCATGCATGCAACTTAGAGCAGCTCTCCTGTCAGGCAGTCTGTTGATTTGAGAACCAGTAACGAGAATGACTTGAAAGATAACATACAAAGACATTTGGAAGTCATAGACAGGAAAACTTTGATCAAAGAGGAGGATCAGGAAAATAATAGATAGGATCAGCTCTGGGTAGAAGGATCTGATGAGACTGCAAGGCAAAAAGAAACAAGGAAAAAAACCTAAAAAGGCTTCAATGGAATTCTGCGTTTGAATTAGGAAGACTAAAACAAACTTCTGCAACATGTTTAAGATCACCCAAAAGCACTTCAGATGTCGTTACTCCATAATGATTCCTCCTTTGTGCAAGTCATATGAACAATACCCAGTTACTGTATTTGCGAATTGTGTTCTAAATACAAAACAATTGCCAGATATCTACAGTAAGTTGGCAAACCTGTAGCAAGCCAGAAAATTAATTAGCACCCAAACCAAACAGGTTTCAAGCATCCCAGTTATGTGGAGACAGGCTTTGGTATCTGGTCCTAAGCTCTAGTAACACACCTGAGCTTTCTTACTTGAGATTTACACAAAAGAACGATTACTATCATAAGAACAAAATAATATTTGGGATTGTATTTCACTTACCTAGAGTTATATCCATTTTCAGGGTGTAATTTGAGGCTTTTGAATCCATATTTTCATTTTAATTTAAAGAGTTCAGATTATTCCATCTGTAATAAGTAAAAATTTACATATGAGAGACACTTGTCTAGAACAGAAGTTGCTTACTGTTTCCTAGTATTGTGACTAAAGGGTCATTCTGGTTCGCATTTATCTTAGGCTTGGTGGTACTGTAGACCTCTCTTTTAAAAGCAGTAGATCTTAGACCTCATTTTACTACACTTGAGCCAGGCCATGCCTTCTCTGAGTGGGCAGTTTTTTCCACTTCCCTGACAGCTAAGTCTAAGAAGCTACACTTGCAATCATCCTTTATTAGCTAGCAAACCCAAGAGAGTTCAAACAGTTAAGAAAAAGAAGAGAAGCCTTTCTTTTGCAGTTTTACCTTACACATAATATTCATTCTTGTACATACTCACAAATTGCCTATTTCCACCAGACCTGTTTCTTTTGTACTTACACAATAAAAGCACAATGAACAATGCCTTAAATCACTGTTACATTTTTGCTGCAAAGCTTTTGTTCAGTCTAGAAAACTTTTAAAAATTTCCTTTGTTTACATATTGTTGTAGTAATAAACAAATCTAATATAAGGAAACTGGTGGATTATATTTAGTTTCCTTCAGTAGTGCTTTTGTGTTATCTCAGATGTATTCTAAGTGAAAAAAGAAACTTTTTTTCAATACAGAGATACTGAGATAAATTAACCCTAGTAAAGTCAGCATATTCAAATCAAGTAGGAATTTAGTTTATTTACGAGAAATCCAGCCATTTTTAGAAATGGTTCTAAATTATATAACAAGGTCACATAACACAGTATTCCCTTAATAGAACATGTGTTCAAAATTTAACAATTCACCTGTTTGAAGTAAGTATATTATTGAAACTATTTGAAAGATCTTCCCAACTGGCCAAAGAGGACCTGCATTTGTGATACTACATATTCGTTGGTAGTCTGAAGAGTCACCTTTGAATTCTGAAACATCATTTAATGTTTTGTTTTCTAATCTCATAGGAAACTCTGCTTTGAAAAATACACTGTCTTTTTCTGGCAAGCACTGGAAATCCTTTTTCCAGAAACTTCAGATAAACCTCAGATCATGAGGCAGTGAAAGTAGAACAACATTAATGCACTTACAGAATTTGACAGAGAAAAACATATATTTTTTAACTAAAAAAAAAAAAAGAATTCATAAAAAGGTGATCTATCTATAGCTGTGAAAATTTCTCCCCACACTTGGGCTTACGCAATTGCAAGTATACTGTGGTGGGCAGCCTTGTGTGAACAGCTAGCCAAAGCTTTGAAGTGATGCTCTCTGCACCTTTCTTTATGGGAAGCTCATGGAAACAGTAAAGAAGCTTTCAGTCTCTGAAGATAGTGTTCCCTTTATCACACTTTCAAACAATGAACTTTTGGCATAAGGAACGTAAAACTCTGCTACAGAAGATGCATTAAAGTAAAAGAATTTGAAATGAAGTATCTCCTGCTTTTCCCCGTACTTTCATTTCCAGCAAATGCAATAGCTGCAACACAGTTTGCACTATTCCCTCTGCACCTTTGAGGAAAGAGATTCAAACAACCAAAAACCAACCTACCCCTCTTCCCATCCCACCTGAGCTGTATCAAATCCCTTCTCTTCTTATGACACTTCCAAGCCTTATGTTCCCCTAGCTGCAATGTCTCCCGCCTGCCCACCCCACCATGCATCCAGCTCTGGAGCCCTCAGCACAGGAAAGACATGGACCCGTCGGAAAGGGTCCAGAGTAGGGCCACAAAAATGCTCAGAGGGCTGGAACACCTCTTCTACAAGGACAGGCTGAGAGAGTTGGGGTTGTTCAGCCTGGAGAAGAGAAGGCTCTGGGGAGACCTTACTGCAGCCTGCCAGTACTTAGAGGGGGCCTATAAGAAGGATGGGGACAGACTTTTTAGCAGGGCCTGTTGTGACAGGACAAGGGGTAACGGTTTTATACTAAAAGAAGGTAGATTTAGACTAGATATAAAGAAGACATTTTTGACAATGAGGGTGGTGAAGCCCTGGCACAGGGTGCCCAGAGAGGTGGTAGATGCCCCGTCCCTGGAAACATTCAAGGCCAGGCTGGACGGGGCTCTGAGCAACCTGATCTAGTTGAAGACGTCCCTGCTCATGGCAGGGAGGTTGGACTAGATGACCTTTAAAGATCCCTTCCAACCCAAACTATTCTGTGATTCTATGCTTTCCAGCTAAGCATGCTCAGCTCCTCCCTGGAAAACTCTGAGGGGATGCACAGGAAAATGAGAGAAAATTTTAGAGGAAGAATTATTGAGGAAAGAACAATACACAGCTTAACTTATTAGGGAAGAATAAATCATGTGAAGAAGAAGAGATAAAGGAAGGTTAAGGCAGAGCTTTTTGATGAGTGTTTAGAATCAGATTTTTATGAGCAAGCAGAAACTTGTGCAAATAGCATCTGGACCTTGGGGTTCTTTCAAATGGTCACTCTGACATTAATAAGAAAGGAAAAAATGATGGGATGTCATCAGAGAATATTGCAATTGGGATAAAAACCTTGGTACAAAGGCTATTTTCATTTCATAATGCACTTTCTGTATTCCCAGTAACTATATGTGAACAACAGTGGCATTTAAATATCAGAGGTGAAACCCGGACTTCACTGAAGACAGCTCAGATTTCCTATCCACTTAAAAGGGACCAGAACTGGACCAGAAAGTTTCACAAGGAGGTTTATGATCTCTAAATGTATATTAGTATTCCTACTACTGCTCTTCTACTAGTATTGCATAAATGTCCCTCAAAAACTAAAGGTAAGCAGAGAGCAGTATTTCTTCTTAACAGTTTCCACAATGCATTGGAATGAAAAGATGAAGCATTCTGACTTTTATAATTAAAAAAGAAGTCTTCTTAGGGCTTCCCTGCCAATACTTTAACAAATCGCTCCTACCTGCAAAGCTCCAGATGTTCCTGAAACAGGATGAAGGAGGGGTGAGAGGGAGATACCTTTCAGAGAAATTACTTTTATTTCCTGGGAAATGATTGCAATAGCATATCACATACAAAATAAATTCAGCTTCCACTGTTTCAGCAATTGTAATAATAACTACTTTGCATTTATATAGAAACTTTCACCAAAGGATCTAGGTATTACTTAGTCTAGAAACTCTTTGAGATGGCATCTGTTATCATACCTTTGTGAAGCACTTAGTACAGTGGGATCCAATATGGCTGCAGGATTTAGGAGCTAAAGTATCATAAATATTTCCTCTTTAAACAAAATAAAATAAAATAAAATTCTCAATAGACATGCAAAGCAGTTAATCTTTTATAAATTTTGTTTTACAGACAAGAAAATGGGTCACAGGGAGCACTAAATCTCTTGAAAGAGGTCATCATGATTCTGTGGGAGCATCTAAGGAATTTGTTGTATTGCTAGGAAAGTTTTGCAGAGCTCTCATCTGCAACTGGGCAGGGAGGATAAGTTTGTATTAAACCAAGACAAGCTCAAATATACTTGAAAATTGTCAAAGACTTCAATATCCCAAAATGATGAGGACAGATTTGAATTGGTGATGCTTTTGGGACAATCCCAGATTCATGCAATATACCTAAAATAATCTATTGCGGACTTGTTCTAGTTAACAATTCAATTCTATAGGGACGTTGTAGCAAAAGTTCTAAATTGCACTACTTTTCTGGCCAAAAATCTAAGAAATAAAGGATTTGTTTTCTTGAGAGCTGAAATGTATTTCCTACTTTTGCACTTCTGGCTCTATTGATATTCTTGTGGTTAGCACCTGGGATTATGTTGGGAAGGTTTTACCCTAAAATACATGTAAGGTCCCTACCCTAAATGCTGCAGACATAGTAACAAAGAAAACATGGATGCTAATGACAGCCAAATGAATTAACCAGCAAAAACAGTGCAAATGGCATCCTAAAAAAAAACGGTACTGCTTCCCGAATCAAGTGGCATTATAATCTTTCTCTTAAAATTCAGTGAAGTAATTTTTAGTGTAATTAGAAGCCAGATTCTCATTAGAAAGAACCATTACACTATAGCTAGAAAACTTTCTGCTTTTCTGCTCCTTTCTAATGTTCTATTGTTCTGTACCTACCAAAGTTAGCACCTGTCAAATATCAGTACTTCTTTAACAAGGAACTCTAAGTAAATTCCTTTAAATTGAATCTCTGTCTCTAGCACAAGAGATTAAAGTCTCTCTGCTCATACTGCCTTAATTGTTCAACGTATTTATGTATCAACCCTTTCAGAAGTTTAAATTCTTGCTAACTTCAGGTCTTTTAATCTTAGAATTCACTTGGAACTAAATTTTCTCTGTGTTTCCTATTATAAAGCAACAATAAATGGAAGCTCAGAAGCTCATCTTAAGCTATTTGGACTGGTAATGTCAAAGCATTATGTGACCTCTGAAGCATACTAATAGCCTGGAAGAACTACTGAAAGGTCCCTCAGGAGCTGATAAACCTACCCAATTTCAGAGACAAATGCTCTGTGTATTATATTTCATGGAACAGGAAGCTGTGAAAATCATTCATCACCCAGATCACCAAACTGCAGTTCCTTTCAGTCACTTAGAGATGCCAGCTAAGATTGCCAAAAGGAGCACATTTTCAGAAGGAACTGCACAGTATCTTCTGGAAGGATTGCTTTAAAACCACCTTATTCCTTTGGCTATTGGGCTGTGTGAAAAGAAGAAGGATCCTCACATATTTTCTTCTTCAAACTGATTTTAAAAATCAGTTTGCTAAAAAAATGTTGCTAGTTCTCATTATTTCATTTGAATTGCAGAGGTGTAACTGAAAGAGGAATTAACCCCTGACCTAAACTGCAAACTCAGTAAACTGCTATTGAGCCTGTGGTATATAAAATAGTATCAACAGCTGCATCAAGCATCAAGGGTCATGCCTGAGAACTTTTTTGTTGTGAGTCAGGAAACACAGCAAGAGCACACAGTCTTTCCGGTGTTACCTACTGAGGAGGTGACAACCTTTCCTTTTCTGACAGATGTAGAGCTTGGAGAGGGCAACACAAGTTGAATGATAGAAGAGTCTGGTGATGCCACCCAAGAAACTAAGCATGTGAGCCAAAACATACATTGTCTTTGTAATGAGATCTTTTAGAAGTGCAGCTGCTTAGTATTACCAGAATGAAATTCTTCACCTGGCACAAAATAAAGGAATGCCTGCCTTCCTGTGATTAACCACCTCTTAGTAATTAAAATGCTAAAACGGCATGGCAAAAAATTGCCGTATAAATGCATGTGTGACAGGCAGGATTCGTTTTGGTTTTATTTCTCTTAGTAGGCGTTTTGTATTTGTTAGATGGAGGGATTTGTAAGTTTCAGAGCTTTATAGTTCTAAGGTTAAAGAGCTGTTTCCACTCCTGTTCGTCAGGCACTGACTGAACTTTCGTCCCTGGACACTCTTCAGTAACCACAGCTCTTCACGTTCAGCTACCCTGAGGGTGCGTCATATGTTGCAGTTAACATCTAACACAAAAACATTTGGCATTTCTAAATCATTTCTTTCCCCTGAGACTGCCGCTACCCACATTAATGCTCTAGAACACGCATTTTGAACAGGTGAGAGTAAAACATCTAGAAAAATTCATTATTAGGTAAGATTTATCAGGTACAAAGATTTTCTAATCAACACTTCAAGAGTTCCAAGGTAGAGCTACCTGGCCTACAAAAATGCTTCCCTCTCAGATCTGTCTTTGCCTTTCTAATTAGAAGATTCTAGAATATGTAAAGCTGTTTAAGATTCTCAGCTAATAAAAGGAAAGAGAAAAACCAAATGCAAAAATGCAAAACCTGCATTCTGCAGTTCCAGCATCTAATACGGAAAAAAGAGTTTTTCTGTTTTGAAAGATATGTGAAGTATTACCTCCTTGTATTGCCTTCAAGTTTTCCTTCATGCAGTTATATCAGAGAATGTCCTCTCCTCAAAATAGTGTTATAAGCTGAAGTTGGAGGCATCTGGTCACCACTTCCTGTACAGCTAGCAGTTCACTTTGAGCCCAAGTATCTGTCAGATTTAAATAAGCAATATTATCATGCTGAGTTGGGGTTTGATTGGTTGGTTGATTTTTTCTCTAAATTGCACCCGAACTTTTTGAGGCTGGTCCTTTGTTAAAAAAGAGTCTATAAAATCTGTATTAAAAGAAGTTGCATGATGCCTATAAATCAGAAAATGAGTGAAAAAGCATATACAAATGAGTCTTTTCTTGTCCCTGTTGTCAGGGAAATTAATGTTTACAGCTGAGATTTCCCTGTCATCAGTAAAGGCACTGCAAAAGAACAGAGGGATATCAAAGACACATCATAGTTTCTGTCTGAAGTTTTAATTCCTGCATTAGACAGCATATACACCAAATCAAGAAGTTTAGCTGATATTCTTTAGGGAAATGAGGATAAGAAAACATGATGAGTACAACATTCAGGTTAAGAAACTAAATCTCAGAAGGCAAGAAATATAGCCCTAGAGGAGCTCAGACCACCTCTGCCTTAAATATGGTCTTAATGATTTTGCAGTAAATTATATTTTTCCACAAGAAAATTAGTTCCTTATTTCTTAGGGCAACATAGAAAGGCTGTGAATGTGTTTTACCTCTTCTTTCTACGGCCTGCAGGAAAGCTGAGGCCCTATGAAAACACATTTTCACAGTGTCCCACAAGGCACTCAACTGGCTACACTGCTGTATCCACAATACCATGCGGGAGGGGAAGCCTGTACCTCAGGAGACAAATTAAAAACTTTGCTTTTCTTTGTATACCCAGATGCACAGAGAAGTACTCATCTCCCTGAGTATCATTCCTTGGGATTTTCTGAGCTCAGACCATCCTTCTAAATGACAGTTAAAAATGAAACTCAGTTTGGAATAAACTAAACTGTTCCGTTGAGCATCTAAAGCTGTATCCCTTGAGCATCCCAACATCTGAACAGCAGTTTCAATGTTGAAGCGAAAGAAGGATGAAGATGGCAGGTGAGCTGAGCCTTGCATGTTTAAGATCAAGCTCCATGACTGATGAAACATCACGACCATTCACCAAATGTAATTAATTCAGTGACAGGTGGCTATGCTGGCAGTGTTTGAATGTATAAATTTCGAGTGGTAGCTCTTCCCAATGTACCTGTGTGGCTGCAAACTCAAATGCCCAGCGATAATACAGAAAAAAAAAAGTGTCACTAACTCCTTTAATATTTCTAGCATGTAAAAAGGTACTGCGACAGTTGTGAGTTATTTTTTGCTAAATGACAGCTCAGTTGGGTCAGAAGTCAACTTGAGAGAGGACATGTGTGTATAGCCTAGTTAGGAAGGAGATAAACTTAGAATTTGGGAGACCTAGCAAAAAGAGAGAAGGTAGCCAGGCAGCCCAGGACACAAGTGAGCTCCCCCCAGGAGCAGCGACGTCCAGGGAGAAGAGCAGAAGTGGCAACGAGTCTGGATCTCACTGGGGTGAAGGCAGCCCCAGGGGAAACCCACAGCAATGCTTTGGGCATCTGGTTACTTGCAGGCAGCAGCACTACCTCCAGGAGCAGCTGTGGAGGGGGTTACCAACCAAAGAGACACACACACACACACTGGTTAATGCATTTTATGCTGCCTGCATAAAATATGCCTGCATATCTTAAGATACATAAGCAAACTGGCCACTGGCCTCATCTCCCAAGCAGCTTTGCATCAGGACAACAGGTGGATTCCTGTAGGAAAGCAGCTTCTGAGAACAGCCATTGTTGTCCTAGATCAGGGCATAGCGTTGTCCATATGGGTTTAATGGGAAGCTATCCTACCTCATGCAGTGGCCATCCAAGTCCCCACCAGCCACAATCTTGCCAATCTTCTCACCATGCTGGTTATCCTCAGCACTAGAGGAAGAAGCCTGATGGAGGTGACCTGGTGATGGTGTAGCCTGTTTCTGTTCCATCCCCCAGCCACATCTTTGGCCAAAACATCATTTGGCACCATCCTTAACTGCATTAGGTAACCTAAGGGTAGTAGTAGGCACCGTCAGGATACTCTGTTGTGTCTCTTTCCAGTCCCACATAATTTACATTTTTGATCCACTGGTCCTCACCCTTTCATCATTCTTTATTTGTTTTCTCTGACAATCATTTGGCTTTCCCCAGGTCTGTGTCTTTACACCTCCAACAACTCCCCTTTTCTTTTTTTTTCTTTCTTTCTTTCTTTCTTTCTTTTTTTTTTTTTAGGTGATGGGAAATGACATTTCATTTAGTTAAGAATGTTTCTCTAACTGGGAAACCAACAGGAAGAATATACCCTTAAACTGACTAGGGAAGGCAATAAGTGTGTATGATTCTTCTTCCTAATACCTCTCCTGTCTCTAGTTGTTTACAGCTTGTAGACTTTCTGAGCTGTACGTGGATGCGTGCCATTAGTAACATTCCCTGGACTCCTCTCCTAGCAGCTTGGGCAGTCCTTCCTTGAAACCATGTACACTTTTAGCATCCACAGCTGTCTTTGGCAGTCAGTTCCCCAAGTCTACGGCCAGCTTCCATGATATCTTCTGAATCCTGATTGAATCAGCTCCATGAAGTGTCCCCTGTTGCTTCCATTAAGAGAGTTTGCTCCTTATCTATCTTTTCACTGCTGAGATTGCTATGCATCTTTTTATGGACAGGGTTACTTCACTAGTCACAGTAATTGAAAAGAATGAAAAAGCAGAAGTCCAGGTCTGAAGTACAATATCAGCAGGTACTTACATCTATTAATGTCATAGTAAGACAGTACAGTGCTCTATGACATGTTTGCAATGTTTTCTGTTTGAGAAATTGGTTTTTCTCCAGACAACAAAGTTTGGCTTATTAAAACTAAAACAACAATCCTACACCCTGCCTCAAAAAGCCTCCTTCTAACTAAATTTTGTTTAATAAGACAGCATCTTATTCACCTATTTGATTTTACTCCCACAAACAAATCAGAAAATTACAATTATTTGATGGAAAAAATAAAGTCTTAGTCCTTTTAGTGCCCATGGTCTTGTTTTTCAATATCTATAATTTATACAGTCTAAAGCATCATGACCATTTTCAGTTCTATGCAGTCAATCTCAACATTTCTTTCAGAGCTAAAATAGCTGAGATGAAGGGAATCTTCAAAGCTGGGAATGTATGAGGTGGTGTGTCATTTATAATTCTATATTTGACAGCTAAGGTACCACATGTGGCAGAGGTGGCTGAGATTTCATAAAGTGACAACAATATTTGGATACTGAAAGGATATTTGAGTATTCAGAATATTTGGATACACAAAGGATCCTAACTTTGTGGCATCCAAAATCAGAGACATTAAGTTCTCTCTGGCTGGTATGCAGCAGTAGGTAAACCCTTCTGAAAACTTAGGTAAAATTTGGCTAAAAATATACATGCCATATGGTGTGTATAAGGTGTATAAAATTCTACACACCTTTCATTTTAGTGCAGATATCTTACTACTGACCAAGCTCTTACTGGGACAGTAGCTCTGACATTATTGGTATAAAGATATATTTGAAACATAGCCTATACCAAGGTCTGTAAAAGCATGAAATTATCTCTAGCAAATAACTTGAACTAACGTCAAACTAGGTTACTCAGATTTTACCTCTGAGCTTTTATGAGTGTCCCATTCTCCGGAGCCAGCCAAGTGCTATCTTCCACTTTCAGGGAAGGGAACAGCCTGCGTCACCTGCTTCTACTAACGTAGTAAGAAATACAGGTTTTCCTGCAGGAATGATGAAAGCTTTGCAGATATGGATCCTTCATGAGGCCAGAACCAAATTTACAGTCCAAATCTATTATTAAACCTCCCTTGAATTGCCTGACTTTTGGGTATTACATTCCTGATATGCCAGCAGAGCTTCAAGTCTGAGAATTGTTTGAAAAACCACGAAGATGGGTCATCTCCTGCTTCAGCTCAACCCTTACGGATTTGCTATCTCAATTTTTTGCCTTGGGCAGTTGATAGGTGATGAACAGTCCCAAACTGAGTGATGCTGGTGTTCACTGGTACACCGTTCACAAATAAGGAGAGTTTATACCAGTGATACCTTTAATATTGCATGGAATATCATCCTATTTGGCCTGGAGGCAATTCTTACTGAGAACCAGCATCTTTGTCTTAGAGAGGAAAATTGGCCTGTCTATATTGCTCATGAGCATTGCATTTCCATGGGTGAAGCTGAAGATAATAATCAGAAGAAAGCAAGCACCTCATCTTCCCAGTAAAAACTTCAGGATAATAAGTCAGTATTTATTGCTACCAAACATGCATTATTTGTGCTTGTCTTCATGTGCAGCCAGGCTTTTTGCCAGTTTTACTGTGGCTGTATGTGTATCCAGATAATTAGAAGCATCAGTGATAACATATGGTATACACTGTAAGATGACTTTTAATGCTTTAATGCAAAAAACCACTAGTCAATCGTAAATTGGCAGGTTTATGCACAGGCAGTTAAATCTATGGACAGATATCTGCACAATTCCTGCTTTCCAGAAAGATTTCAGACTCTCATGGCCCAGCCAAAGTTTGGAAAGTGTGGAAAGCAATTACCTTAATAGTAGCAATATAATTTTGCTTTTTTTTTTTTCCAAACCCCTTCTTTTGTCCCCCTCCCTTCAATCGGAAAACCAAGTTGATTTTTTTTTTAAATAAATCAGCCTTCAAGCTGTACTGAATACAACATTAGAAAGCTTGCTGGGGTTTTTTGTTATGTACTTGAGGGGTGTTGAACTCTGCATGACCTGTGTTAGCATGAGCAGAAATCTCCGAACAGCACAGAGATGTTATCTCAAGAGAAGATAACGTCTTCATAGCAAATATTATCTTCATAATATGTTTTAATTCCTCTGCACTTTAAAATAGTGGCTGCAAATAATTGCATGAATAAAGTGTTTTGTTTATGCTCTGTTGATACTAGCTCTATATGTATTTGGACTTCTTTTTGTGTACTCACCCACTGCCTTGTACGAAGAATAAAAGCTTTAATAAGCTATAAAGTGTTTCTTTCAAAAACAGATTAAGTACAGCAAACTGCACACCTATATGATTTTCGGTTTTCTTTTTGCCACCTGGAAATCTAGATTAGTTACTTTTTATTGATGCATGGCACAACATATGCAAGAGTTTCAATGGATCCCTGCTTATACAGCCGGCAGCGGCTGCAGCCTGGGCTGTGGGTCCCGCAGGGCCGTGTCAAGAGGGATGCGCCGGGGCCAGGTCCCGTCGGTAAAGGCTGGCTGCGGGCTCCGCGGGAAGGACCGTCTGGAAATCAGTCAGGGAAAGTGGATCATTCTGAGGGTTGGAATGATAGAAATAAGATGGGATTCAACACTACGGCACTCAAAGTCATTGATTCAGAAGCTAATAACAGGTTTTGAAGCTCTACAGTGAGAGATCTTCAGCAGGGAAGTGGCCATGAGGGGAACATTATGGGATGATTAGTTCAGTTCAGGGGAAAAAAACCACAAACTCCGAAGCTGTGGACATGAGAGAGTAAAATAATATAGGTGAGGAGTTTTCTGTGGAACTGAAGTAATGCTGCTTCAATGGTGTTGCCTACCATGTCGTACCCAGCGCAGGTGCCCAGCTGCTGGGGGCAGCCGGGGGGCTGC
>NW_010564271.1:576-9423 GCF_000687285.1 Phaethon lepturus | reverse complement strand
CACGAACTCCCCCCGAGCGTCGCTGAGCACTGCGGGCGGCCCCACGCCGTGTCCCCTCAGGACCGGTCCTCACGCAGGGATAGACCCAGTCCTCATCCCACACTCTGGGCATGGGGCAGACCCTCACTGTGGGCCCCAGCCTGGGGATGGTCCCGCCTGGGCCCACCCGGGGCCCTCTGGACATGGGACAGACCCCCACCATGATCTTCAGTCTGGGGAGGAGCCCCCCCCCATGCCCAGCTGGGACCCTCTGGGCACAGGACTGACCCCCATCGTGAGCCCCAGCCTGGGGACAGGCTCCCCTGTGCCCACTTGGGACACACTGGGCACGAGGCAGACCCCCACTGTGATCCCCAGCCTGGGGATGGACCCCCAGTGCCCACCAGGGACCATCTGGGTACCAGAGAGTGATGTCTACCCATGTCTGGGTCCCTGCTGGGGACAAACCCGTGTCTGCCTCAGGGCCCACTGGAGACAGCCAGGCTGGGTGGACACCATGCAGCACAGCCAGGCCCCGGGGACAGACAATCCCCAGATATTCCCTTTCCTCCCACCCCGGGCAGGACCCTGCCCTGCACGCAGCCCTGCAGCGCCGTTCCAGTTAGAGATGCCACAGATGTACCCCAGTGTCCCCAAATCTCGCCAAAGACCCCTTTGACTCCCAGCTAAAAGGATACCTCTTAGAATCACAGAATCTTTGGGTTGGAAGGGACCTTTCAAGGCCATCTAGTCTAACCCCCTGCCATGAGCAGGGACATCTTCAACTAGAGCAGGTTACTCAGAGCCCCATCCAGCCTGACCTTGAATCTTCCCGGGGTGGGGCATCTACCACCTCCCTGGGTAACCTGGGTCAGGGTTTCACCACTGTCATTGTGAAAAATTTCTTCCTTAGATCTAGTCTGAATCTGCCCTCTTTTAGTTTAAAACTGTTACCCCTTGTCCTATCACTACAGGTTCCTGCTAAAAAGTCTGTCCCCATCTTTCTTCTAACCCCTTTAAGTACTGGAAGGCTGCAACAAGGTCTCCCCAGAACCTTCTCTTCTCCAGGCTGAACAACCCCAAGTCTCTCAGCCTGTCCTCATAAGGAGATGACATGCCACCATTGTATCTCATTACCTCCACACCATCATCCCCAGCTAGCATCCAGAGAGACCCCTGTGCAAGCCAACCCCACAAAGCACCCATGAACCTTGGTGACCTCTCCTGACCACAGACAGACCTCCCTGTGAACATCCTCTGTCCTGTAGAGCCACCAGAGCCTACAGAAAGTACCCCAGAACCATCCCCTACCATCCCCTAGCTAGGGAAACCTCTATGTGACACATGGCTACTGCAAGGGCCACCTTTGCCCCCACAGCCCCCCATCAGGGTTGTCCTCCCCCACATCCCTTTGAGCCCCTTGCACCAACACACCCACAGCCACCTCCACCAACACATCTACCCATAGCAGAGCCCACCGTCTGTTCACCCCAAGCCCTCCACCCTCTGTCCAGTGTAGCCAGCTTCAATCCTTGCGAGGAAGCACAAACCCTAGTGCAATCAGAAGCAAGTCTCTGCAATCTGGATTGCCTGGAAAAAAATACATAATTTATTGGGTTCTGGAGATCCAGTTCTCATCTTCAAAGCTGCTCATGTGAATAGTCAGTAGATCTAAAGGAGCTCTGCTGCATAACAGTGACTTTCCATAATGCAAATATTTCACCAAGACAATGGAGACATCACTTTGGAGTGACTCACAGGCATATGTGACAAGCCTTCTCAGGGACAAAGCACCTGAACACTTTCCAAAGTGCATGTAGTAACATGGCCAACATCTGAGTCTCTCCCTGAATGCTTTCTTGTTCTGGGGGATTACATGGAAACTTGTGCGTTTAGGTCAAAACTGAAGCAAAAGATCAGAAGGAAACACCCCTGGTGCAGACAGGGCTTGGTTGAGTTTGGAGAGGTTGTCCCTGAGAAAGCTCTGCCAAATGCAGGGCTTCCCACTCGTAGCTTTTTTATATGTGATGGAGAGAAGGTAAAGCCATGATTCATCCGTTTACTGCCTGCTGCCAAATCTGTGACACCTCCTGGTCCTGGCCAGGAACCTGTGCTGATGCTGAGCAGAGAAGCAGATGGCGAGCAAGGACTCTGGTAGTGCAACAAGCAGGTGGACCTTCCCACCACTGCCCATGGGGCAACCTTGCAGGAAGGTCTGAAACCACCTCAGCTCATGCCTGTGCTCTTGCCTTTTCCTTTGGGAAAGTTAATGCCTTCTCCTGTGGTGGATTCCCAAGGAACAGAAATGGATGGCTGGCTTCCATCTACTGAAGGCAAGAGGCAACACAATGTAGGTGCTATCGCTGTCCTGGTTCAGGTGCTAGACTTAGTCCAGCCTATGCAAGGCTTAAGATCCTGCCCGAGGCCAAATGAGCTTCTGCCTGTCCAATAGCTAACTTCTGAGGTCCAGCAACTTGTCCACAGCTCTTTGACCCTCTTCTCAGGAAACAAAAGGGATCAGTACTCTCAGAGAAAAATACAACCTGTATTTGCCTGTTTGTCCCCACAAAAAATGATAAATAAAGACATATACTTCATCAAACAGGGTGGGATTTCTAAGGTCTGGAGAGAAAAGTCTCTGAGAGGGAGCCATTCCTGAACTGCTGTTTGTAGGTTTCTCATGTCCTTTCCTGAGCGGTGGTACTGACCAATGCTGAAGGTGAGCACTGGCCTGGAAAAGCTCTTGTTCCTAAAATATTCACATTGAGGGGACGGACAGTTGGAAATGCTGGTAAGGGCTTTTGTGGAGCTTTTAATATGTGGAATACTCAGTTATGATGGTAGGACACAGAGGTATGTTTACTGCCGTATCAGGGTTTCATGGTGCTGATGTTTCAGCATGGCATCCGAGCACCTTCCCTGTAAAATCAGAACTATTACCAACAGTCCTCATGGGTTTCATCAACTCTGGTATTTCCCCATTTCTACAATAATCAGTATTTCATGAATGGAATAAATGCACAAGAGCTAAGAGCTGAGGATGGAGACAGGAGAGAAATTTCCCCATTGACTTTAATTTGGAGTTAGCCGCAGCCGAGTTCAGAAGGATTTACATACGACGTCCATATGAGCACCACAGGAATTCAGTCTGATTAATATTACAATGGAAACGAGCCACAGATATGGTTTGCCATTTATTATGAAGTGTTGCCAAAAAAGCTCAAGCACATTTGCAGTCTTGTGTGGGCCAGCTCTTGGAGAGTGCCAGCGCGATAAATTACTGGAAGCTATCAACTACAAAAGGGCACCGATACCCTGATGCATGTGGTGTCAGACACACCGGAGCAGGACCTTCGGAAGGAGAGGATGTAGGCAAATATAAGGCAATGTCACTGGGAAGAAATCCTCCTGCTGTCTGTGCTTCTCCCCTCCCTCTTCCTCCCTGGTTAGTGCCTCTCGGCAAGCCAGGACCAACTTGCCTCCTAGGCTGGTTCCTGCTATTTGCAATGTTCCCGTTATATCATTGACTTTGTTTTCTGCCAGAAATTGATCCTGAATCTGGCACAGATTATATAAATATGGGCCATGTTCTGCTAGAAGAAAAGCCTAATGTCTCACGGCCCATGACCTTCTTATCCTGAATCTGATATTTAATAAAAAGGTGAATAATAGGGCACAGGGATGCATGCAGAGGAGGATGATCTAAAGGAACATGTGCACAGAGTAACCCTGACTTTACTCATCGATACGCTGTTTGACCTGACATCTCCTTTGGAGGGGGGAGGTGGAAATTGCCTCCCCATGGCTTGAAAAGGCAGGAGGAAAGGTTATTTACAGAGATTAAAGCCTTGATGAGCAGCAGATCACCTTGCAGGACCTCCTGTATGTTCCCTTTCCCAAAGCAGTCTCATATTGAGACCAGCTGTTGAATTTACCCTGGGACCCTTCCCAAAAGGGTCCATTTTTGTTCTGAAGACTTCATGGGCTGGAAAATCACCTTTGTGAATACAAGTAAGCTCTTCTGGTAATGGGAAATTATCTGGATTCATCTCCCAATTGTTTGCAGGCATCTCTCCCTTTTCCTGCCAGATTGCAGAGTGACCCTCTACAAGAAGGCTGCATGCTGCGAACCCATGCAAACCCCCTCCCCTTTCAATCTCCTTGTGAGCAAAAGAACAAATTTTCTCATTATAACACATTTTTCTTTCTCCTATTTCTGATGGCTCTTTTCAACTCTTTCTATCTTCTCCACATCCACGGTGGACACCAAGCCTGGGTGCAAAGTGCCAAGGTGCCACCATGCCATGTTCAGGGCCCACACCCCCGTTCTTATCCACTCCTCTCCAGTATATACACCCAAATTTAAGCAAAAAAAAATCGCTGTTAAAGAGTCACTCCTGCAGTTCTGGTCTGTTTTGCTCACCCTTCTTTCCAGAGTTGCCCCTTTCCTGAGCACAATTGCCCATCCTACCCACCCCACCTTTGCTGCTTAGCACCCCACCAAGCTTAGCTACATATATATCATCTTAGTGTTATTCTGGTATCAAACTAGCCAGCCCATAACTGTCTCATTTCATGTTTTCACGATAGCTCAATACCAGCACCCTTCCGACCTCAGCAGCTGTCTGGTATTTCAAAAGCCTGCTATATATCTCCATCAACTCTGTAAGGATGCTTCTGTTTGGGTTATCTAGGCTGAGGTGTAAAACATAAGTTTATTTTGAGTTGTTTAAATTTCTTGGCTAATAGAAATTTGCAAGTGCTTCATCAGCCTTATGTATTATGAGAAAAATGATCCAGTTTCTCTGCAAAAGCAGAATTTAGAGAGTTACCGAACACTGGAATTGTTACTGCTGTTAATAAATTCTCTGTCTATTAATAAATTCCCTATGTCTATTAATAGACTCATATGGGTTTGAATTTCCTTTGTTCCTAGCTTATTTTAAACCTTTCCTACTGTTTTGGTTTTTTTAATCCTGCCAGCCATGAATACTTTCCCTAAGAGCTTGTTTCTTCTATTCGTACCCTTCACAAATTACTGCACGTCTTAATCCAAGCCGACCTCTCATCCTCCCGTAGGGATTCACGACTCAAGAGTCCTCTTTGATCCACCTATCGGAAAGAAACGCCGTTCCCCAGGACATGACACGCTGCTGCGGAGGGTCATTAGCGCTGCCGCGGCTGGCCTGCCGGCTCCCCGAGGACATGCCACGCTGCGGCGGGGGGTCATTGGCGCTGCCGCGGCTGGCTCGCAGGCTCCCAGCCAGGCAGCGTGGGGCGAGTCAATCACTCGGTCTGCGGGGAAGGGGCAGGGGGTGAGCTGCCTTGTGCCGCGTGGGAGTGAGCAGCGGGGATATAAAAGAGCCGGGGCACGGTCGCTTGCTGCTCAGTGGCCTGTGTCCGTGCTTTGACTCGTGCCAAGAGAGCAAAGGATCCTTCCTGATGCTCGCAGATGCGGCTGGATGTGGGAGAATATAAATCACGTCTGTAGGTCCCATCCTCCAACGCCTGGCATGCGGGGGTAACACTAAGCAGGTCAGAGCTGGATGAAAATTTTCATCAGTTTTCTCTTGCACAAAAAGAAAAGAAAAAAGACCTTTTCCTCCACAACTTTGGAACAGATTGTTTGAGGTATTTAATTTAGTGGAGAAAGTTTTCATGTTCAATCCTCCTGTTGCACTTTCTCCCTTCTTTCCTTTTTGCCATTTTTCCCAACACAACAACTGCTTTGCTTTTCAAATTATTGTAGAAAATTTCAAGCAAAAGACTTTTTTTTCAGAATCATAACAAATTATAGGAATGAGGAAGCAGCTCAGGTTATTGAGTTAATTTGATTCACCTTTTCTTAAACTGCCCTTTGCATTTCTGGGATGGCTTAGACTCGGGGTCATCTTGGATTCATTGAACTTGGATCAGTATGAAATGTTATTATTTACATATCTTGCTATTTGTTTGCTCTTACTGCTCTTTGACACATACATATCAATTTGAGATCGACAATTTACTATTTTTTCCCCTGCTTTTCCAGTGAGACAGGATGGGATTGCAGCTGTTGCTCTCCTCCCCAGTGTTGTGACAATTCTGAGTGTCTGAAAAAAGCTTCTCCAGGAAGTCCCCATCTTTGTTCAATTTTTCTGACCAAATTTTTCCTCCCCAAAACTCTGGCCAATAGCTTGCAGCTCCTTCAAAGCAACAGACACATAGACTGCTGGCTGGGATCACCCTCCCAGTGAGCATGGCACCTTTCTAGTCCCTTCAGAATAAAAAATCCCTTTAGAATACAAAAAATATTAATTATTTTATGGTAATTTAAAGAATACATAATCAACAAATCAGAAATCAGAGTCCACAGTGACTGAAGGTTGTATGCATCTTTTTGGGGAGCTTTTCTGTGTGAATCTGGTACGAGTTCATCTAAGTATTGCTCCAACTCGGTTGGTTGTCCTTGGAAAATCTGTCATTTTGCACCTAGGAGTGTGCAAGTGCAGTGTCTGATAACACTGAGTATTTCCAGGTTGACACTCTGGAAAGCCTAAACCCGAGACTCACAGGGGAATTAGCTGGGAAGTTGAGTTGTGAATGGTGAGATTTAGCAAGTCTTGAAAACTTGGAAAATCCCAAGGGACTGGGGGATTACAAAATTGTCGTGATGGTTTGAGAAAGGAAGCCACGAACCCAGATCAAATGGTGGGAAGGATAATTCAGTGTCTACAGCTAAGTGTTGGCTAAACAATGTAATTAATGGCTTTTGGAATGGAAAGTAGGTCTTGCCAGACAAACTCATGGTCTTTGCTTGTGAGGGATTGGGGCTAGTGAGAGCATCCATGTTGGTCCAGGCCATGTCCAAGCAGTTTTAAGCAGCCACCCTGGCAGCACCACAAGACAGGGAGACTGAATACCAGTCAGTGTGGAAACGGTGCCACCAAGGAAATCATTAAATGTTCCAAACAAGGAACATTAAATGTTAGCTGTCTCTGGCTTCATGACAGAACTCCCTACCAATACCAGCACCCTGAGATGAAGGAGAGATGCTGTTCCTACTGGGACAAAAAATTAGAAAGACAGAGCTATAGAGTCATTTTATTGAAGATGTAGATGACAATCATAAAATCTACAGTAATGTGTACAGATGACAAAAGGACTGAGCAGGACAGGTTACTGCTGCAAAATGATCAGGATCGTTAAATAGTCCCAGCGCAGCCACTGTGTTTGAAAAGCCACCCACAAAACTGCACCTGAGAGCCAGGAAAACATGTCTCCCTGACGAGCGACTCTGTCTCACAAAGCATCATTCAGGGCGGTTTGAGAGTCACTCTGTGCATCAGCCTGACGTTGGGTGTACAGAAGGGGGAATAGCAAGAAGTCAGGAGTGACCTAGATCCTTCACACAGCATTGGAAAAGCTATTACAGGAACACTGCAGCAGCTCTGCTGTCAGGCTCTGATGAAGCCTGTAGGAGCACAAAAAGGGGTTGGAAGAAAAGCTACAAAAGTCTTCCAGGGGCTGGAAAACATCCTTCTGACTTGAGGTCAAGGAGCTCTTCCCAGAAAGCTAAAAGATCGTTGCCATGGCATGCCGCCCTCGTGGGGAAGCAGCTGGATGGTGCGGTGAGATGGAGGGGCTGGGGATGGAAACGGGGGTGATGCAAAGTGAGAAGAGCTGACAGTGCCTGGATTGGCCTGACCAGGGACAGGGAAACTAAGCATGTCTCCAGGCAGTGCTTTGACTGACATTTTTGGGCTTTTCCCCTGCACTGCTGGCCCTAGTGGAACAGGGTATTCATTGTATTTAAATATCACACTCTGTGCTTCTGTTTTTAGCTACAGAAAGACTTGTTGTGCCTTTCTGGGTGTTCCTTTCTCCAAAATAGCAGGCCAGTCCCACATGGAGATGCAGCATGGTGGACTCTGCTTTTACCTACGACAGGGAGTCTCTGCTGGCCTCGACTGATGTCTTTAATCAAGCACAAACCCCAGGAGGAATCTGCTCCTCAGGCTGGCAGAAGCCTGAGGGGTTTCCGTCTCACTTGAAGCACGTGGTTTGCTGTATTCACTTGGGGGGGATCATCTTAGCAGATCCCACCTGATCCGGTTGCCCTGCCATTTCTGCTGGCAGCTGGGTCTGACAGGATTGAAATATTTATTCTCACTACAGTCTTTGGGCTCAATAGAAAGTATTCAGGTGAGACGATGACCTCTGACAGATAAAAGTTGCTCTAAGTGGTCTCTAAAGGTTACTTTTGATTTTCATTTTTGCAGCCCCTCTGTGAGTAGAAATAGCTGCTCAGCCCATTCATCCCTTCGAAGTTAAATACAATTATTTGCTCTTTGCATCTGAAGAGCGTTTCCCAGGCTGACAGATCTCAGCCACTTTTGCTTGCCCCGTGCCTGGCTGCCGTGGTGCCATGGCCCGGTGGGGGTAAATCCTGTAATTAGTGATGGTGGGAAAGCAAGGGCCAGGCCTTGGTCCTTCCCATGGGGCTGTCAGCACTTTGAATTCTCCTGCTTTGGGGAAGCCCTCGCTGCAAGCTCCTTGCTCTGGCAGCATCAACCATGGTGTTGCACAGCCAGCCACTGTGCTGCCACGGGTGATGGTCCCCGCTGAGCTCGTCAGCTCACTGGATCAATAGTTGGCAACCATTTCTAGCCCACATTTGCCTTTTTCTCATCACCACCTGCAGCAGATCCTTGAATGCGTGCTCTGCTCAAAGGCAGTTGGAAAAATCATCTTAGCGAATTAATTTGTCCGAGTTGTTCGTTCTGATTATTGATGGGCGGCTGGGCTCTGCAGGGACGCAGCTCCTGGCGCGGGCGGGCACGGAGAACTCCTGGGGTTGCGCTTCTAAGAGCATTTTCCAGGGCCTCGCTT
>NW_010564271.1:0-564 GCF_000687285.1 Phaethon lepturus | reverse complement strand
CCCTACAGATATGTCACTTGCTTATTTATTGCCAATCTATACATACAAGAATACAGAGATTGCATTAAAGAAAGTTGCGTTCCTGTGCAATCCTGCTGTTAAATGGCTTAGAGGGATATTTTGGGACATGAACTTGGAAATCAAGCTGTTCAATGCAGAAATGGAGCCGTCTCTGCTTTCAAAATTACTTTTCCTAAGTAATTTCTTCTCTCGCCTCGGGATGTTGCTCCCAGCCCCTGCCAGCACGCTTAGGAGACTTCCATGAGACTTCTTTTTTTCCAGGGTTTATGCATCTGCCCAAACAACACACCAGTCGATCCCAGCCTGCCCGCGAAGGGCCACACTGTGCATGGATGCTGAAGAGGTGGTGGTTTCCTATCGCCTGCACTTGGGCTTCAGGATTTTAGTCCCTGTGCTTACCCTCAGCTCGCGGATCCCCGGGCCCTGCGCGGGCCCTGGGGCGCAGCGCTGCCACCGCAAAGGCTCGAAATGGGGCGAAACCGCGCGGATCGAGGAGCTGAGGGCAGCGCAGGGGCAGGCGCGACCCCGAGCGCGATCCCGAGG
>NW_010564270.1:0-35614 GCF_000687285.1 Phaethon lepturus | reverse complement strand
CGTGCCCCGCTTGCCGCCTCGGCCTTGCGTTTGGCGGCAGGAGGGCAGCCCAACCGCCGGGCTCCTCCCGCCGGGCTCCTCCGGCAGGGACCCCGCGGCAGCATCATGCCTGCCAGGGCCACAGCCGTGCTAGGAAGCGGAAAACTTGTCTATCTAAGGGTACGAGACGTGCTAGGAGGAAATACGTCCTCCCCTGTGGTCAGCGTTAGCCTCGTGGCGTGTGTTGTCAAGTGGCTAAATGTGACATCTGGGACGGGAGACCGTATACCGGCTTAGCCTTCGTGGCAGTGGGTTGGCAGTGTCCTTCCCGCTGCGGTGGGGTGGAAGTACACCACGCATATGTCCCCTTTCCTCGAAGCTTTCCTGTCTTGCATGTTGGTAAGAATCAGCAAGCGATGCTTGCCACAAGGAGAATGTTAAAAGTAACCTTTCTGGACTCTTGTGGTTGTAGTTGTAGTATACCAAGTAAGATCTAGGTGGGCTTGTGCTCTCATTTAGAGCATTCAAAAGGTATCTTGCAGCAAAACCTACCACGCTAGGCAATCTGATGTCAAATGTGATGTCATATTCTGTCTTTTTTTTTAAGGACAAAATAATAGCAGTTCTGGAATAAGAAATACTAAACTATATGTCAAGGGCTGGTAATCTCGGGACTATACTGAGTTTATTGACAAGCGTGCCAGAAAAACAGAACTGTGTTTATCCCTTGAAGCTAGCACTTCAGATACCAAGGTAATACCAAAATCTACTGTAACTTCTGTGGCATATGGAAAATCTTTTGTATATGTGATCAAAATGGTGAGGTATTGGCAATATTGGTCCCCTTCAACTGCCCTGTCGATCTCACCTTCTATTATCAAGCTCAGTTCATGGTGTCTGGAAAGACTTGTCTCTATAGCTGCTACGTCCACATCAAGCCTAATAGCTGATTATTTAAGTAATAGCGGCTATGTCAGTGAGTAGAGAACACTTCTATCTAAATTAGAATGGTCTAATTTTATCTTCTGGGTAAGAACATCTGAGTTTTCATAGATAGCATCATTTTCCAAAGTCTAATTACGAGCCCGGTCTTTACTTTTTGGACATGTACATGGGTAAGTGGATATGTAGAGCTGATCTCATATTGAAGGGTATTCTGCTGACTAGTTACCATCTACTTACCATGAGCCTTTTTTTTAAAGTTTATGTGATGCTAGATTGTAACCTTGAAAAAATTGCCAATCATCAGGTGTGAACATCTTCTGGGGAAAAGAGTTTTAGTACCAGGCACATTCCTTGTTTGTATACTGAGCACAGTAAGTACTAAATGGTTATAAAACCTAAACCAACTGTTTTTCCCTCCTGCCCTTTTAGCACTGTGGTGATAGTTGTAGCTACAGGTGAAGAGCCATTGCTGAAGTTCAGGGATGTTTGCAGATGACTGACTTCCCCCTTGTGCCTGGGAGACAGGTGAAAAACCAAGGGATGGGAATAAAGGTGGAGGTGAAAAAGCCAGAGGATGTTATCAGGGAGTAATTACTTCAGCTGCAATATTGATTATTGGACAGGTTACCAGAGACTAGGGTGGAGAGGCCTCCTTGTGGTAGGACAGATTAGATGAGACTCGGTTAAGATCTTTCATGCCTGTGTTAACAGACCAAATAAATAGGTCTTGGATTTGGAGCTGCTTGAGGGTGGGATTTGTAGTTGGTATTCTGGTTAAGGAAGGGATGAGGAGTGATGCTTTGCATTAAGGATTTCTGTCTTTCGCTGCTCACAGCCATATGTTTAGACGGTCCCAGTTTCAAATTCTGCTTGGCCAGACTGCTTACATAATTTGTGAATATGGAAAGTACTGGTAATTAAGTGCTACATTTAGCACCCTATTTAGAAAATTGGATGACTTTGGTACACTGTTACCTTACTTGATTCATTATGCAGATCTGTTGTGGCCTCTGAAGGTCACAAAGTTACCCTGCAAGTTTCAGTAACTGGAAGAGTTTCCTCAATTATTTTTTTTTTAATATGGTAAAATACACACAGATGAGCTGTTCATTTTTGTCAGTGTTGAGCCCCAGCAGTGAGGTTGTTAGAAGTCCATGAAGGTACATTTAAGGACTGGTAAGGCTTTGCCTCTTTAACTTCTCTCAAATACTTACAACCTGACAAGTGTTTCAAATGAGGACTAAACTAATGGGGTTTGGGGTTTTGGTTTTGTTTTTAATTGTTCTGTCAGGTATTCCACAACTTAAATTGGTTTGAATGCTGAAATTAATGTGTAGAAATCTTACTAAAAAAGAAAAACTCCAATGCTTAAGCTGCATTTCTGTTGGGAATTGGCAATTTGTCTGAGGAGTACATACAAAATGTGCAGTGAGTTCTTTTCACATGAACAGATGCCTTTTAAGCTTAGAGAGCCTTGGCAAAGCGAGAGTTTGAGTTATATGAAGGGGTGACACTAACCCAGGGAAAATGTAAGCAAAATCAGTGTAATCTGAGAAAGGGTTAAATTTCTCTGTGATCTCTAAACTTTGCTTAATGGTAGAAGATTGTGACGCTAGGGAGGCTAGAAGATTCATAGATGCTAGGGAGGCTCTTTTAAGAGAAAGCCTAGAATGTTATGTTGTATTGCAGAAGTCCAGTATGACTATTGTCTACTGCAGTGGGTATTGGTTTTAATTCATGTCCTCATTCATCTTCATATGTCATTAGTTGTTCAGAACTAAGAAGTTATGAATAATAAAATAGCATATTTGAGCAATAAATAGCACCCAGCACAAGGACTAATCTACTGGTAGATGAATATGCTGAGGATATCCCACCTTCATAATCCCAGGATGAGGTCAGGAACACTTTTTTTTTTTTCCTTCCCTTAGTGTGATGGTGAATAAAACTTCAGCTGTTGCTGCTTGGTCAGAATCTGCAGTATGTTCTCCCTCTGTGTGCCTGAAGGATGGGGGACTGATGCTCGAGTGCTGCTGTTTGGTTTTGCCTGCCTGCAAACAGCCATTACATTACCTCACATTGTGAAAGCTAATTTCACAACCATTTCAGCTGGACATTTTGTAAAAGCTTCTTTTCTGGATAGCACAGTAACAGCTGTGAGGAGACCCTCAAGTTCTTGGCTTTTTTGTTTTTTTGTTTTTTTGGGTTTTTTTAAGCCAGTTATCTCAAGCTTGCAGTTTTAGCTATGATGATGGATAAAGTTTAGATGATGCAGAAATAGTCTTTCTCTTTTTCGTCTTGCACTGCCACACCGTCCTTTCTCAGTCAGCTGCAAATCACTAACGTTCTTCAAACGGAAACATTTTTTTCATTCGGATCGCAAATGGACTCATAAGAATAGATGCTAAATTGCTTTAAAGCAGTACAAAAGATGCTGTTTTATTTTAGTGGAGGAACAAATTGTTTACTTAGTACTAGATCGTATTGTAACATCTTAATGAGGATTTGGTATTTGTTGGTTTCATTGGTTATCAGATCCAGGTAAACACTATATTGGTTATTTTTTCTTGTTTACCTTAAACTACTAATGCCTGCAAATGCCTAGTAACTGATTTCTCTCAGTCCAGAGCAGGGCTAAATGAACAAGTTACCTAGGTGAGCTAAGGGTTTAAAACTAGAGCATTTTTCTGATAAACATTTGCATTCACCCTCTTGGTTTGTAATACCTTGCAGTTAAGTGATTTAACTTACCTTAAATACGTGTGTATGCACTTGTCAAATAACAGCAAATTCACTTGTTTGCTTTCCCTGTGGTCATTTGTCTGCTTGTGTTTTGAGATGGTGTTAATTGCTGTGTGTTACCTAACACACAGGTTAAAACAAACTTCTCTTCCCCCTGCCCCCTTTTGTCTTTTTTTTCTTTAAACTTCACACCGACACCTCTTACTGCTTAAGACTAGAACCTGGTTCATGAAATTTTTAGGGATGGCTACTTTCTGTGCCAACTTCTGGACAATTGAATGGTTTCAAATAACAGTCCACTTTCTACAGGAGAGGTTTCTGGTAGCAATGGAATGAAATTTTACCATATGCCTGTTAATTTAACAGAAGCCTAGGTATATGTACTTGTGTGCTGGGAAGGAAGAAGGATTGTGCTTTTGGGTTTGTTGAAAAACTTAAAAAAACTCCAGTGGTTTTGGTGCATTGAGGAGCAGAAATATCACTCTGCCTCTTGTTAGTACAAACCTCAAATTAGTTTTTTACTCTTGTCTTCTGTGGGCAATGACTACACACAGTCTTGGTGTGTGAAGAAAACTGAGCGGAAAATGCATGGCAACGAGACTCCATGCATAGGTCATGTCAGTGTAAGTATGCACAGTACCTGGCAGCTTGGTGGTTCAGCTTTAACGGCATTTCTTAACAGCCTTGCTTGAAGTTTGGCTGTCAGATAGCAGTATGGTTGGGAATGATGCTTCTTTTCCACATACCTTAAATTACTCTAGTATGTTTGGTCAATACAATTGTGTCAGGTACCCTGAGCTTATAATTCAGAGAGGTACTTATTTTTCCAGTCAGACAAAGGAATAATTTCCAAAATATCTGCAACTTGAAAACAGTATACACTTTCAGTATTTCTACTACCTTATGCACTGATTACCTTATGCAGGCTGCATTTTTTTGTAGGATTAATTTTCCTTTGCTCCAATGTATATGAGTTCTGCCTTTAGATATGAAGAAAGGCAACTTTTGAGAGAACTGGTCTGTCAGTACTCTCCCTCTCCCACAGGTTGTACCATTTACCTGTCATAGCACAGTTAAGGGAGGCAAGAAGCCTGCATAGATGCTTGTATTTACTAGACCAAATGAGCTTAATAATGCTAAATATAATACACACTAATAATATACACTAAAATGTTTTGGGAAATACCAAAGAGAACTGAGTGCTGCCTTTTTTTTTTTTCTTCAGAAATTCCAGAAACATTTTCCTGTAAGCTGGTTTACATTAAGTTTTCAGTTAATGTAATAATTGGCTTGTTGTGCATGGGTAATAAGCATTATACACATGCTTTTTACAAACGCTATCTTTAGTTTTATTGGAAACCAGGTATGTATATATTTGTTAATACAGAACCATAAGAATGTGAACATACTGTAATTTCTTGTTGCTTTTGATAAGTGTATTGAATCTTTCACTTAAACATGATTCTGTTGTAATATTTTAGACATAATGGTGAGTGCAGGCCCTTGAAAGTCGTATTTAAGTATATTTCAACACAGAGCTATGTTTTCATTTAATGTAAAATGCCAGTGTTCTGTTTGAGATATACCCATGTCACTTTTTTGATAACCTGAAGAGCAACATATCTTGAGATGGTCTGAAGGAAAAATTCACTTATGTACAGCATAGTCTGTAAATTTGGCTCCCTCACCAGCTACTTGGGGGATTAGGTACATTTAAATAGAACTGCTGTGGATATAAAGTGTGTTTTGAATAGAAGTAGACTCTGCACAAAAGTCCCTGGAAATCCAACACCAAAACTGTCTTTTAATTGTTCCTGTTCCTAGTTTTTGCAGTTCTGTAAGCTGTCGCTGCCTGTGCCATACTGTGGAGACATACTAGGGAGTGAAATTGTTATCTGTACACCTCGTGTGCACCAGGAGGTGAAACCTCCCTGTCGCTGTGAGTAGGAACCTGCACCATGGAAAAAGCTGCTACGCTGCTGTAATGGTTGTTCTTCAGACTGGGAGGCAAGAGCACACAACAGTTGAGGGGACCCCACATAAGCCTTGCTGCACTTGGGGTGACTCTTGCAGGGGCCACCCTCAGCCCCTGCCCTGCGGGAGCCAGGCTTTGAGGAGACACAGCAGCAACTGCAGTTAGCAGGGAGGAAATGGGGCACAGAGGGAAGCCAAGGGGAAGGAAGTAGCAGCATCCTTTTGGCTTAGGGGCAAAGAAGGAGCTGAATCCAGTAAGATGCAAAATGCTTCCAGTTTCTTAGGTTCTAGCTGTGAAAATGCTGAGAACTACTACACTGTGTGGTAGGTGTGAGTAATGCAGCAGCAATGTTTAACAGTAAAGGGGAGCTTACCTTGACAGTCAGTAAATGCTGAGATAAATAAGGGGCATAAAAGGTACTCCTGCTTTGTTAACGAAAACAGAGGCCTTTATTCTTTGTGAAGTAATTAGCAGGGGTGATAGCAGTGTTGGGAGATCCCTCTTGTTTCATCCCATCTTTGTGATTGTCATTACTGAAAAAATGGTGTGTTTCATTCTTTATAAGCAAGGGCGTATACCAATACAGCAACAAGTATTTCTCAAATGATGTGAGACTTGCTTCATAATAATGCAACAACAAATGAAGGTAAATGCTGTATTTGGACTGCTGCTGAGAGGAAGTTAATGTATCAGCAGTTTTGTCCAGCCCTCTTGCTTTCCACCATACTGTAAACAGTTGTGCAAAGTGAAAGGTTAAGATCCAAACATCTCATCTCAGTCTGTACTTGATACGTGAATGTAAGACGTGTCATGTGAGGGATGTGCAGTTGTCATCCAGGGTAGGAGACATCCCACCTAACAGGTGTCTGTGGTCTGCAAGTGTCTACATCTTAGCTAGTCATCCACGGTCCTTTTACAGACACGAAGATCTAATAGTTTCAGCTACTGGAGCCGAGTGTCATTCCTGTCACCTGGAGTAAGCACATTTGGCCAGATGAATCATGCTGCACAGATCTCCACTGACTAGCATGGCAGCCTAGACAATGCTGTTTGTACTTCCATGTAGTGAGATGAATTGTAGCTGGAAGTTTGCTCAGATATTGTAGCTGGAAGTTTCACCAGCATGGTGTTGCCCTCTGTCTCAGCCTTAGAGCTATTGAATATATACCATGTAATAAGCTATGTGAAGGAACACACACTCTTGGATTACCTGTCCCTGTTATCTTGCATTTCTCAAGACTCAAAGAAGAATTACTGTCTATTTACATTTCTAAACCATTTGTCTTTGTAGTGTTATGCTTATGAGCCTAAGTGTTTCACTCCCAAGAGTAAATAAACAAAAAGAAAGGTTTAGAAACAAGTAGGGAAGCTTGCAGAG
This sequence comes from Phaethon lepturus, assembly GCF_000687285.1. Taxonomy (NCBI): domain Eukaryota; kingdom Metazoa; phylum Chordata; class Aves; order Phaethontiformes; family Phaethontidae; genus Phaethon; species Phaethon lepturus. The sequence goes on along the minus strand of NW_010564270.1, from coordinate 28,595 downwards.
TTGTTTGGGCTTGTCTACATGTTTTTTCCGTGTTCTTAATTAGCTTTGTATTCCAAGAGTTGATTTATTCCGGATTAAGCTGCATTGTTACTCCCACCTTTGTCTGTTTTCTCTTACTGGCATTTTTGTAGCAATGTGCTAAACCAGATTGCGGAAGTTATCCAGCTGAAAACTCCTGTATACATCAGTTCAGTCTTCACCTGGATCACTTCCCCAGTTGGATTAATCTGGAATTACACAAATGCTGTTGCTGGTGCAGAGGAAGGGGCTGAGAGGAGGTGATAAGGGAAAACAAGGTCTTTGTGGCAGCAGTGCCACTTGGTGCAGGATTAAATTGTTTGTAGAACTACAACATAAGATGTTGTTTAGCAAGTTAACTGTTTAAAAAGTTGCTGCTCAAAGGAGATGACTATTGTCTGAAAATGTGATACTACTCCGTTGCTCAAAGAAAAAGCATAAAGAATTTCTTGAAAACTAATTTGCCTGCAGTAGAGCAGTGAATACTGGCAGATCTGGACCTAGGTGCTGGCTGGTGCTGCTAGGTGATTTGAGATGCTTTCAGCTGCAACTGTCTCTGTCTCCATCAGGACAGGCTTTTGCCCTGCCTCAGGTACTCCAGTTTGTACCCTGCATGGTAGTTTAAACAGATCTTCAGCCACAGTTTCAGCTCAAGTGAACTGTCAGAGGTAGTGCTCATGGGTGTTTCTCCCACTCCCACTAACGGGTGAGTTAGTACTCAAGTAATCTTTGCTGTCTGGATGTCCCAAATGGCTTGGGAGGAAATGGTGCACTTCAGCCTGTTTAAACACCAAAGAAACGCGGAGGGCAGTCCTGGGCACTCTGCATTGCATTTGTCATGGATTAGGCCCAGTGGCAACTAAGCCCCATGCAGCCGCTCACTCACTCCCCCATGGTGGGACGGGGGAGAGAATCAGAAGAGTAAAAGTGAGGAAACTCATGGTTTGAGATAAAGACATTTTAATAGGTAAATCAAAAAGCCGCACATGCAAGCAAAGCAAAACAAGGAATCCATTCACCACTCCCCATGGGCAGGCAGGTGTTCAGCCATCTCCAGGGAAGCAGGGCTGCATCACGCGTGATTGTTTCTTGGGAAGACAAGACACCATCACTCTGAATGTCCCTCCACCCTCTCCTTCTTCTTTGTCCCAGCTTTATATACTGAGCATGATGTCATATGGTATGGAATATCCCTTTGGCCCACCTGGGTCAGCTGTCCTGGCTGTGTCCCTCCCAGCTTCCCGTGTACCCCCAGCCTTCTTGCTAGCATGCGAGTATGAGAAGCTGGACTGTCCTTGACTAGGTAGCAACAACTCAAAACATCAGCATGTTATCAACATTTTCTCATCCCGGATCCAAAACATAGCCTCACACTAGCTTCGGTGAAGAAAATTAACTCTATCCTGGCTAAAACCAGGACAGCATTCTGCTGGAGTAACGTTTGTCAGCTGGCCGTGAATGTCTGATTTGGCATGATTAGCACATGGTGCCTGATAGCATCTGGTCACTCCTCTCTGAACTGTCTGTCAGCCAGAGCAATTCCCACTTTCCTCCTGATAATCGCTTTGCTTCCTTAGTTACTGCATTTCTGCACTGATGTCTCCTAGATTAGGATGTCTGCTGAGATAGGATAAGGAGTGAAAACTTCTTCTACTCTTCCTCCTTCTGTCCCTGTGTTGCCCCTCATGTCTTGAAAGGCTTAGAGTGCTTTTGCTGCAGCCCAGCAGGAAAGTCTGCTAGGGAGTGTTCATGGCCGTTTCTTGTTTCTGTTTGAGTTGGGCAAGCATTGCTGGGGAAATAAATAGGTCCAGGAGCTCTGGAGACAGGATTGATGGTCTGCAGGGGGTGAGGTGGCTGAGGGCAGGAACATGCCGCTGGGCAGCAGGGCGAAAAACTTGTCCAGGCGCCGCATTGTGTTTGCAGAATGGGTGGCATCGGCTCAAGATGGGAGCAACAGTTGCATTCTCTTTGCTTCCCTCTGAATTGTGCTCCTGGCAAGTTCTGAAACCTGCTGAGTAGCATGCTGACCTGGACAAATATTACAGTAGATTAAAAGGCTACTTGTGGTAATAATGTTGACAGACACAGTGAAGCACAGCAATATACTTGCTCTTTTAGCTTCACTGCTAGTACCCAGAGTATTCTTGCAACTCAGCTTATTTCAGCGTGTGGTGCTGCAGTCGAGGTCCTGGCAAATAACTTAAGTTTGAGGCAGTCTCTAGGTTCATGATGTATGATTTACGGGAGCCAGGAACACAGATGTTTGAAATGAGAGCTGTATTTTCGTTTTTTTGCAGGGTGCCTGTGTGTGTGGACTGTTACTTTTTTCCCTACTATTAAAACTTTAATATGAAGAAGCTAGTTTTCTTAAAAAGTTAAAATTCCCTTTGTTCCTACAGGGTAGTTATTTCATTCTTTTAATATACTGCTAGCAAAAACTTTTTAGAGGGAACTATGGCATTAAACTTACTCGATGTAAATATTGTTGTTTGCAGTCTACATGAAAATTAAAAATAAGCTTGCTTTAAGCATCCTGAAGAAGTAGAAGCAAGAGCTTCTAGTGGGATGAATTTCAAGTTTACTTGTTGCTGCAGGCTATTGAGTTATAACTGTAGCAGGCTTTGGAATATTAAACTAGTAAAAGTACTTTAAGTTTTGAAGGAAGAGAACCTGATGTACTAAAATTCATGTTGAAAACTATTAGTTTTTCCAGACATTTGATTAGATAAGGACTTCCTTCTTTAGATCAGATATGAATAGCTGTATGCTCTGTGAAGATTTACCTCAGCAAAAACTACTTGGCACTCTTTAGCTATGTTCAAAATCTTGCTGGGGATCTTGTTTTAATTAGTAATTTTACCTGTGAGTATGTAGTTAATCTTTCATTAACATGCTCCTTTTTTTTTTTTAAGCATGATTTACTATTGTTGCCAAGAGAGCTGAGTGAGCCCTCTCAGCAGATGTTGTCATTAGAAAGGGGATCAAAGCAGTGTCATGTCACAAGCTAACTTTCTGCTCAGAAAAAAATCCTTGGGTTTTGAGGGGTGAGGGGCTAGGTAGCAGAGAGTAGAGCAGTTTTTGTGGTGGTGCCCTGGAAAGGCAATAGTTACTCCTATGTGCAAGTTAATGCATGCTTTTAAGTGAATACTCCATACCTTCAGCAATTCTTATGTGCTGAAGAAAAATCAAAAAAGAGTGTATACAAGCTCTCAAGAGCAGACTTATTTATAAATAAGTGATAGCCCTGTAGATTGCTTCAGACCAGTAGAGAATCTTTATCGTGGATAATTGCACATAAACAAAGATGCTTTTTAATATCTGATGCATTCAAGTATTAAGTCTTGCATCAGTTAGCCACTCAGAATGATCAAGTGTCATCTTCCCTTACTCCTAGTCTAATTGCATGGTGGAAAATATTAAAGCTTAAATTCTTATGGCTAAACTCTCAGGGGTTTCTTCAGTCTAGGCATTATTTAATATGCATGCCTGTGCCTTACAAAACTATGGTGATTTTAGCATTTCCAAGAAGGTATATATTGAATTGTAGGAAGAGTGAATGCACAGCAGTGTTTCCTGACCATGATGCTGATGTGGGGCAGAAATTTCCTTGCCTTACTGCTACTTTATGCCATTCCGTGTACTGCTACATGGATTAACAGCTAGTAAGGATACACTCTAAATAGTCCATCATGAAAGAGCATGGACATCTGGGAGTTGGCTATGAGCAAATAGTATCTGACAGTATCAGGCTGCAGGGCTGATCATTGCTTACTTTCTGGTGTGTCTTTGTGGAGATAGTAAAGTCCAGCCTTCATTACTCCAAATCTTGTTAAAATTCAGAAGAGCTTTGAACAGCCCAAAGGCTTTGAAGAGGATGCAGACGTTTGCCAAAAAGAATAGTGCTTTCTCTTGAGTTGCATCTCTAAGTTACTCTTATAGCAACATGAGTGTATAATAAAAGTTAGTATTAATAAAAGGGCGTATCTTCCTTGGAGAAGAAACACTCATTGCTTACTCTTTAGTCACAGGATGAGGAAGATACTTCTATTGTGCAGAAGATAAGGTCAGGAGTAAAGAGGAAATGCAGTGACTGAGGTGGCACACTGTCTAGGTCAGGGCTGGGAAGTAAACCAAGGCCACACAAGAGCTGAGTCTTAATTCATGCCATTTTTTACTTTAATGATGAGGGAGCTTTTAATGAATTTAGTGATACTCAGTCATGGCAGTTTCTTCTTGGACCCTTGTGAAATAATTTTCAGATTTAGTCACCCTCTTCTTGCCATTCCATGCGTTTCTTTGTCACGCTTGCATGAGTGTAAAGGGTAGAGCCAGAAAGCTGCCCGGCAGTGGGCAGCGCAGCGGTGCGCCAGCCGTCTGGGCTTGCTTTCGGCCTCCTGGGAAGGCAGACAGCCCCCACCTGCTACACTGGTGTTCGAATTTGAGGATTTTTTTTTTTTTCTTCTAAGTAGATACACAGCCACTTGTCCCCAAAATGGATGGCAGGCTTGGTTTCTGAGTGTGTGTGTTTATATATCTGTAATGAAGGGGGAGGCGGGGGGAAGGGCAAAGAGAAAAAGCATAAGGATGATAGGATGGCGTGTTGAAGTTCCTATATAGGAAATGAAGTTTGAATGGGTTCCAGCCACAAGTACTAAGAAGCTTCCTTTTCCTCTTGCTCTTTCCATCACCTTCCCTTCCCTATTGATTTGAGCTTAATTTTTAACTTCACTTCAGTCTGCCGGAAGACAAGCTACATTTTCAAAAGTAGTCATGTAAACAAATCTGTATTGCAAACGTACTTGCAAGCCTGATGTTGCTAGTAACATCAGAATCTCATTTCATGTTCTTAAGCAGCAGGAGGATAAAACATCTCAGATCCAAGGTGCTGTTAAAATGTCGGTACTTGTCTGTAGTTACAGTGCAGAAAATACCATAAAAAGCAATTATTTTAATTCAGAGTGAGGCAATGGAGATAAATGTTGATTTCAGAGAAGTTTGCCCATAACTAATTGAACTTGTAAATAATGTTCTCTGTGCTCCTAGTATAATATTTGGGGTTTTTTTATTTTAAACCTATGATTTTATGAGGTAGCCATATATTGCAGTCACTGGACCTCTTTGCCTGAGGGGGAAATAAAAATATTGTGTGTTCTGTACCACGTTAAACAGAATAGGGGTGAAGAAAAGAACTTAATGATATGTCCACTGATCCTTTTCCTTGCCATGAATTATTCACATACTAGTATGATTGGTTTTGTTAGGTTTTAGGGGTTTTTTTTAAGCCTTTTAAAGAGAACAAATACAAACATAACTAGGTATTATATTGATGCTAGCTATTATCTTCACACCTTAATTTATTTCAGTTTGTGTTAATTACTAGGTTTCTGAGACAAAAATAGTGAGCCAGTATGATTAGCTTTCCTGAATGACTCTGGAAAAACTATGAATTTAGTGTTCTGGAATCCTCCTGTCTTCTCCTTCTGCTAGAAAATTGAGATGGATACAATTGCGGGTTGGAGACCTTAGCGTTTGTGCACACATGTGCAGACGTGCACACATGCTTGTCTTGTAAGGCCATATGGTATGAATCAAAGTTTACCTCACAGTAGTAAAACTGTAATGCATTTTCCACCATTTTCAGTTATGTGTTCATGGCATGATATTCTGTACTTTGAACAACTTACAGTGATTGGCCTTTGTAAATGGTCATTATTCTATGAAATTAATGTGTTATCCAGGATAGCTGGCTTCAATTTTGTCCTTGGATTGCTGTGGCTATTTCAATAACACCAGAAGTTGTGTCATCTTTTCTACTCACTTGCTTTGTTCAAAGCAGGTTTGGCTTGCAAATGTATACAGATGTGTTTGTTCTTTCTTGTTCATGGCAATAGATTTGAAATAAACCCTTGCTAGCAGATAGAAGGCATGTGAATTAATTGAGTGTATGAGTATGTGTGCTTCCTTGTTCAAGATTTTTAAACAATCTGTTGAGGCCTCTAATTAAGCATCACTGGCTTCTGGTCTTTTTTTCTGCAGTTTTCATGGTATTTGCATACTATTATTAGGAGTTCTTACAAATTTCCAACTTTTTCAGAAAAAGTAGATTTTAATATTAGACTTTTAAATCTTTTACATAAACCTATATCACTTAGAATTTTTTTCTGTCATTCTAGTAGCTCAAGACAGTTCAGCCTTTTAGTCTGTGATAGTGTCTTTGATACTATTAAAAATTATCCTTTCTAAAAACGCAAATATATTCAAATGGAGAGCTGACCTACTTTATATCTTATCTGCATTAATATATGTAGGGTTCCAGAGGTAGTTAAGATACCCTAAAAACTGACTAGATGTTGAATTGGTTGTATTTATCCACAATCAGTGAATTCCATGTCTTTCTATTTCTTCTTCCCAACCCAGTAGTGCTTTGTGCTAGAGCCTGTGTGATTCTGTATTGATGTTTTGTGACCAAAGGCGGGGGGGGGATATCACACTTCCAAGATGATATTACCGTGATGTAAGCCAAGACACACAATTAAAGCCACAATACCTTGTAACAAGAGAATAGGAATTTCATGGATTTTTTTAATACAGGTAAAAGTGACAGAATAATGTCTTGTTCTGCAAGTTACATCAGTGAAAATTAGTACTAGTAGCTGCTTCTCTTTGGTACCGATAGTAGGTCCTTCTTTTCTTACTACTGCTGTACTCTCAGTATACCTGTTTGGAACAGATACGCTGTCATTTTTCTTTATCAGAAATATAAAGTATCAAATAAAATTATGTTACTTAAATATGTAGAATGTGTCTTCTACATTGATCTTTTTGTACAGTTGGTAAACACTCTGATCCATCTCTTCTGAATATGTCTGGTGGCTGAATCTTCTGCAACACTTCTCGCTTTTGACAAGAGCACTTCTGTTGCCAGCAGCTGTGGTGTAGAAATGGCCTTGGTAGAGTGGCCAGCAACTTCTTCACACTCATGACCACCTTGACTTTCAGAGAAGATGAACATGTGTCCTTCTCAGCATGCTCCCATGGTTCCTTTAAAGGAAGGAGCACAGTCAAGCCAAAGTGTGGAGATGAATAGTTCATCAGGGAGTTGTGTTAGGACTGACTTAGTTGGTTCCTGATTCTTGTTGCTGGAGGCTGTCCATCCTCATGACAATTCTGGAGAAGTTTTATGCTTGGTCAGCTTCACTTGAACTTGCCTCTGACCAGTGTTTCCAACTGGGTGTGTTAAAAGTTGTATTACCTGGGTGTTTGTTTACTCATGAGTTAGTTGTCCCTGACAACTTGGCAATGTTTCAGTCTGTCCTTCCAGTTGCTTGAAATACAGCTGCATTTCAGCTTCTGTAACAGTCTCATCCCTATGTCTTGTTCTTCTCCCAGATTCTTAATCCCTGTCAGAAGTGATTGAAAAGGATTTGATTGCTAGTGGTTCCTGGAGAGAGATGCTGAACGTGTAGGCGGAATAATGCATTTCGCTGGCCTTTGCTAGCACACAGGGATGTGCATAGATGAGGCTGTAGGCAGAATGCTGCATTTCTGTGTGTGCTTTTCCTACTTGAAAGAAACTTGTTTAGCTTGACAGCCATGGCAGTATCTCATGGCTACTAACTGTTGTGGTTTGGCCAGTCCTTTGTATTCTTTTTGACACATTGCAGCCAGACATAGCAAGATCTGTCGTGTTGGCTTTCTGCCAACTGAAGATCCTAAACGGCAGCTTGTTTGGCGTGGGCTGGTGTGGCAGAACATACAGCAGTGAGCAGGCGGTGCTCCTGTTCTTCACACCCATCCCAGCTCCACTGCTGCTTCTTTTTGAGTAACTCTGCATCCAGATTATATGTATCTGTGCAAAAACGAAAAGAAAAGGATGATTCTTACGGTCATTTTGTGAACTCATTGGGGGAAACGAAGAAACAAAATCATCTTATTGGCATCTCTGCAGAAGAACGGTGGCTGCTGTGCAGTTGTTTTTGCCTTGCTGCATGAGCTTGGAACAAATGTCTGATTGTTTTGCTCTTAATACTTGCAGGATGCTGGACTTGCACTGTGGACCACCGCTGTAACGTCTTGCATGGCTATTATATATCTGTAAATAGCAGAAGTATGTGAGGGCCCCAGCTTGTGGCTGGGGTTCTGCTGGGCTGTAACCTGTCAAATTTTTACTTTTTTCCATTGCCGGGGACCTAAATAGCAGAAGTTCTGCTTGGTGACCCCTTCTAATGCTGTAAGCTATGTGGTAGAGAAAGGCAAATAACGTAGAAACGGGAACAAGGTTCATGTGAAAATGTAAGTAATTGGAAGAAGTAAACAAAATGGAAGAGGATACATGAAAGGTACCCATTTGTGTCTTACTGGCTTTGGCTGCATGTTCTAAACCAGTAAGAGAAGAATGTGTTCACCGTTACTTGCCAAAGGCTGACATGCTCAGGACTGCGTCAGAGCTACTGTCCCGCAGTACTGCCTAGGAGCTGGAGGGTAGTTTACTGCTCATTAGTTCTCGCTGACAGCTTGGGATTGATGGAAGTGAATACTTTTAGAGGGACTAAATTTGTTGCAAGGTTATGAAATGATGGGGTAGCAGTTTATCTGTCTTAAATGTTGGCTTCCTCTATCAGTGTTGCATCTCTCTGCTTTAAGGGGGTTTGTATTGCCCAGATATAGGGGCTTGATGTAGTGATACATGACGTTTGTGTGATGGAATAGCCTTTCTCCATAGGTGCAGAAAAGAGGACCTTCTGGGGAAGAAGAGCATTTATTTGAAGAACTGTAAACATAAGCATTTATGTTTCTTAATCAGTTGGGCAAAAGCTTCAGTCCTAGGTATTTTCTTCAAAGGCAGTCTCTGATTGCTGTGTGGTGCTTGGCCTTTGCAATGCGGACCTTGTTTCTGCTCTGATTTAACTGTGGCTAGATTTTAGTCCTATACGGTGGTCTTTACTTTCTGAGCCCTCTAAAATGAAATTGGTGTGGTGTGTGCTTGAATACCACCTCAAACTGCTCCTTTTTAATAAGAGTGCTAAAGATTTTTTTACTCTCGTTTGTCCTTTTTACTGTAGAGCGCCATTTGCCTCTGTCCTTGTCCTCCTTCTCTGCATGTCTTCTCTCTCTAAGAAATCATACTGCTATCTTCAGCCTTACCCATCACTTCTATATAGGTCATGTCCTATTCTACATACTCTTTTAATTTTGATTTCTCTGTCTGGTCTCAGTCAGCTCCTGGCTACACCATAATTTATTACAAGTGACAGATTTGGAGGAGGAGGTCCTCTGCTGTGTCATATCTCTATGTACTGATGGCAGATGATCGTGCTGTGACATTCCTCTGCTTGAGTGTTTAAAAAAAAATTCCAGGGTGGAGGAACTGACATGCTCTACAAATTATAAAACCCAAAGGAGTTTAAAGTAACAGCTGCCAAACAGCTTTAACTCTTCACTTTCTGTCTTGGTTTATATTATGAGTGAGGAATAAAGTTAATATTTTTTAATGAAAAAAAAAATTCAGACTGCATTGTGAACTGATGAGAATCAGATGCTAACTTTTTATTGTGTGATTCTTTAAAGAGTTAAAACATGATAGCAAGGGTGTTAATCTAGCAAATGTCTTCTGTTCATGTTTTAAACCCAGCATGAACAGACATGGATGTTTTTAATAAAAGGACAGATATTTAATTCCAAGAAATATACAGGTCTTATGCCAGAATAAATGCAATTTGTGATTTCTGGTTAATTTTTTATTATTATTATTTTAGAATTATTTCCTCAGGGGCCATTTGTAGCCTTTGGAACACTTCATAACTTTCGGTAATAGTCTCAAGATTTTGTGTATTACATAAACTTCAGATTTCCTTGCTAGTAATCTGTGTTTATTTGACTTTCTGAAAGCTATTATAGGCACCAGCAATAGCCTGTACTTGATTTTTGGATTACTGATTTTTTTTTTAACATTTTTTTCCCCCACAATTCTTTGGTCTAATAGGTCTACCTTGTCTCCTTTGCTTTCGACCTGGAGAAGGATGGTTGTTACCTGCAGAACATGGAAAGCAAATATTTGCTAGCTGAAAGTAAAGGGAGGCTATCTTATTTCTCCTTTTTGGTGTGCAAAATGATTGTATATTGTTTTCGGAGTGAGTAGCTTGATCTGCATGATTGCAGTTGGTGCTTGTTTGCAGAACAGAAGCAGGGACTAGGTGAAATTCCTTAGTGTTATGTTGTGGATCATACCAAATGGCCCTTCTGCCATCCTGTCTGCAAATGTATTACTGCAGAAATTACAGGTGGTATGCAAGATGTGACCACAGCTCTCTTTGTAGACGGGGAGAGGTAATGAAGTGCAGCAATATGTTAACTTCTGTGTCTTGCCTAAATATGTTTGGAACACAGTTTTTAATATGAATCGTGGACCTGATGAAAGTGTAGGAGTATGGGACTGGAGCAGACTGGATTGTCATCTCTATAACAGGTGCCATGTGAGCTCTTCTCGACTCTGATTTACCTCATCTTAAAACCGAGTTCTGCTTGATTCTACCACCTATGAATCAAAGGATGTTTCATTTCACTATTATCAGTAATATTATTAGTAATATTGTACTATCCAGTGCAAAATTTTCAATATTTTTTATCTGCAACAGCAACTAAAATAGTGAAGTCATGCTTATGAGTGACCCAGCAGCCTGATCCATCTGGTTGAGTTCAGTGAAAGTAGCGGTTGTACAAATGCCCTCATGTTTGTTTGCTTTTTTTGGTTGTTGGTTGGGGTTTTTTTATTATTTTTAATTCTACAAACTAAAGATTGGACAACTGGGATCACTGCCAACAGAGATGCTGAAAACTCTAAGGAGTACAGAGCCACAAATGTTCAGAAAAGAAAGCAATTAATTCTTCTCTAGTTGGTATTCAGGAGAACTTGGGTAACTGAACTGCAATGTTAGGCTAGTCTGAACCTGATAATCCCTCATACTTTCCTTTTCCAGTCTTATCCAAATGAATGTAGCTTGCACAAGGTCCTGTTTCCTAGAACGGTAGTATTTTAGACCAGCTGGTGAAATAGGAAAACAGCAGACAAGCTTGCAAGCATAAAGACTTTATCCATGTCTCAAAGTTGGCTTTCCAGCTTGTACGTGCCTCAATACAATTGCTCTGACTTTAATTTGGTTGAATTGATATCGAGAAAAGTTGAAGGGCGTGGGGAGAAGGATGGTTAACATCAATCAAGTTGGGGAAAGGAAGGCATTGAAATAGTGGGGGGGCTAGGATCACAGAATCACAGAATGGTGGAGGTCGGCAGGAACCTCTGGAGGTCAACTGGTCCAACCGCCCGCTTAAGCAGGGCCACCTAGAGAGCCAGTGGCCCAGGATTGTGTCCAGACAGCCTTTGAGTATCTCCAAGGGTGGAGACTCCACAACCTCCTTGGGCATGAGCCCATGCCAGTGCTCAGCCACCCTCCCAGTGAAAAAGTTCCCTGATGTTCAGAGGGAACCTCCTGTGTTTCTGTTTGTGTCTATTGCCTCTGGTCCTGTCACTGGGCACCACTGAGAAGAGCCTGGCTCTGTCGTCTTTACAATAAAGTAGGAAGTGAGGAAAAACTGTGACATATTGTATTAGCATAATTGTCACGTTCAAAGCTGTTTTTTCCGGGTTGAACTTGGCTGGAGGGTGCTGCTACTGATAAGACCAGAAAGGGTGAAAAGACTCTTGTGCCTGAAAAATTATCAAACTTTTACTCATTCTTCATTCAGTAGACGATATCTGTCTTGGAAACCAAGCCTTGCACGTTTCCTCAAAATTATTAATTCCATACCGGAGCCAAGAAGTTGCCAGTATGCCAGGTTATTCTGAGTGGAGTTGTATTGCTTTCATAGCATTTGTTGTTAAAACATGAACAATAAAGATACAAGGTGAACTGCCAGAAATTTTGGGTGTTTAACAGTTGCCTGTGATCTAAAATGTCTCAAGGACAATGTTTTCACACTGCACCTGTCTAGCCAGAGCTCTGGCTACGTAGAATTTAATATTACAGGGAGTTGTGGTAGTACCCTGCTTGTATGTTTTTTAGTGCCATATGTGGTGGCATCTATATCTTATTTGATAAGCAATTTTATAACATAATCCTTATACTGTTTCCTCCTTACAGTTAAGATATGTTCGAATACTTCCAGATCTAGCAAAATGAGCTTTGGAAGTTGCAGCAGTTAGTGAGAGATTGTTAGTCTACAGTTTGATATCTCCAATTGATTTTTTCACGAAAAACCTGTCAGCAGTATTGGTGGATGGAGTTGCTGCCTGACTGGTTTTGCACTGATGTAGATGAGGTGTGCTGAAGTAATGCTCTGCAAATCCTTCAGCTGTAGGAGTAATAATACGCAGATGAGGGACGGTGCTAGGCAGCTGGATTATGAGCATAATTGTGAGCACACCGTTTCAAACACCTTTGGTATCCATTGTGAGTAACTGTTACAACAGGATTTGATCCCATTCAAAAGGCAGTCTTATTCTTTTGGCTAGTCAGAAGTGAATGTTATTTACCTATCACAGAAAAGGTTGCTGTTGCTAGCCTGAGCTTGCAGCTTTGTGAAGCCACGTGGGGCTGTGTTTATTCTCTTGATGTCAGTTTGTGCTGCCTGGCACAGCTCTATTACATTCAATTTTTCCTCCTTTCCCAGAAAGGAGGAAACAGGCGCTTCAGGCCCTGAATAATCATCTAAACATCAGTGTGTGATGACTGTAGATAATAAATGAACTATTAAACTTTATTTCTTGTTTATATAATGTTAGTTGCTACCTAGCTTTTGAACTACAGATGAACTTGCTCAATCACACTTTTTTTTCTCATGGCATAATTAACTTAGTTTTCCTCTAGTACAGATTGCTCACATAAATCATTTTAAATGATAGTTTGTATCAGCATTTCAGAGTGTGGCATTGCGTTCTTTTTTGACTTTCAGCTTTCTGTCACCTAACACTGCATCCCACCCAGTCCTTGCAAAACTCTTAGCTGTCTGTCCCTCAAAAAAAAAAAAAAAAAAGGGGGGGGGGGGGGAGGGAGATTTCTTAAGATTTTTTGATTGAGCTGGTTGTTTGAATGCCAGACCCTGCCATCCTCAGGTTAATCCATGTGACCTGCTGCCTTTCTTCAAGAAGTTTGGAAAAGATTTTGGTTAATAGCAGGTGCTTGAGCTCCTGCGCATAGTAGGGATTATTGTCACTGCCTCTGCACAAGAGTAGGACATGTAACTGGAAATTCCCCCACCTCAGGTGCTGGGCATGGAGCCGGGGACTTCTGTAGTCAGAGTCCCGGGCACTGGATGGCCTGGCACAGGGCGCTTCTCTCAGGGTTACACCCTGCCTTTGCGGTTCTTGAGACTGGACTACCTTTTAAAAGCACTTTTTTCTTTTTGTTATCAGCTGTAAATCCCTAAGACTTATGTTCATGGAAGTATCACAGTTTAACCTATTTACAGCATTTATTACTGTAATGCTGTACTTTCAGTTGTTACAAATAGGAAGCTAATTCTCATGTAAACTTTCCTAAACCTTTTTATCCCAATGTCTTTGTATTCTTTTGCTTACCTTACTGTCCTTTACTTTCTGTGGTCTTAGTTACACAGTTCTGCTTTGCTTATGAAATTGAAATGCTCTTTTCAGAGTTGATTACCAGAAAAGTATGTGCTTGCTTTATGCTGTTTTGCTAAAGGCAGCCACAAACTGAATCTCAAAATATTAATTTAAACAGCATAAATACACCCAGTCATATCCCTATCCTCCGCTTAGCATATATATTAATTGTCTTGGAATAAACGGTTTCATGGGGTGTGTGCAGTAACACACTAACATGAGAAAGCATCTATTTATCAGGATCATTTTTTAGCAAAGTTTGAATCTTAAATATTTACTTGTAATCTTCTATCTAACTTTTAGCTTGATAAAGGCTTCAACATGTCTTCAGATTGCACTTGTATTTAGACTTCCAGAACTGATGCCTTGGGTTTGGGTTGTTTTGGATTATTTTTTTTTGTTAGGGAAATGGTCTGTCATTTTACACTACTATGCTCTTTTATTTGTAAGAGTTGGAAAATGGCTGTGACAATGAACAGTCATGAGTATTTTCCATTTTTTTTCTACAAAGCTGAAGTTTTGACAGGTAGACTTCTAAAAGCTATTTTGGATCTTTCTCTCTAACATGATAACATTGCATATAAGCTTCTGTTAATATTGAATGGGATAGTAGTGCTGTTCCTCTTAAGCTTATGGAGGCCGAAGCTCACTGCACCTGCAGTAACAAAGTTGTTAGTACTGTTTCTTAAGTATTTTGCTTTACATTTGGCATTGCAAAAGTATTTCTCTATGACCAAACACACTAGTCTGTGAATGGATACTGAATATTTTTACTAGTCTTTTTTTATTCACACTTCTTATAATAATTACAAAGCTTTAATTTTATAACATTCTTGGCCACACAAGGCAACTATATTACAGTATATTTTTGTTTTTATTGGTCCCAAAACACACTTTCTAAGTTGGACACTCATCAGTTGCTAGTTACAGAGGAAGAAATGGATACAAGAGTATTGGTCAATCACAGAGTGCTTTATGAGCCACCAAAGTGATTTTGCTATGGAAAAAGCAGATGTGATTGCAGAATGTGTTGTGTGAGCCCTTCTCAGCAGAAAGGACGATATTAATGCTGTTGTAAAGATGCTGGCAGCACCTTCTCCAAAATTCTGGCTTATGTTCTGTTTCTTATGTGGAAAAGATTAATTCAGACATTTGAAAATACCTTTTAAGTTGAGAAAGCAAAAGATGATGTATCTCAATTAATGGAGAACAGAAGGAAAAAAAAAAAAGACTTTGCAAAATGAAAACTGGAATGTGATTGCTCTCTGCAGATATAGAAAAGGTCTGTTCAAGGAAAGAATAACACGTGACAGTCTGGCCATGAGAAAAGTATCCAGGTAAAAGAAGTAGCCACTGAGGAATGGGGTTCTGGCACAGCAGCCAACTGCGCAGGGGTGGAATATGTATAATTACCTTTTTAAGATGGAACTTGAAAAGCTTGAGCTTTTTTTATTATTTATGTTTCTTGTGGTGACAGAGGCCTGTACTTGACTACCCACAAGATTCCTTTATGTCCTTTATTCTAATTTAAAACATTCCTACTAAGAATAAATAAAAAGAATAGAAAAGATGTAATAATACAATGAAGATCCAGCTAAAATATTTTTCCTTTGTTTTTTTGTTTTTGTTTTACCTAAAAAAAAAATCCTTTTCTAAAAATGGCTCGAGGTGACTAAGTATTTAAATAAAAAACTAAAACCAACACAAGAAGTTGGAAAGTGACTAATTCCTTGAGATTTACACTTCCTTTTGTTCTTGTATTGCAGTATATTAGGGAATGTATGTTAGTATTTGCTGATAATTTCTGTACAGATTATTTTTTTTTAAAACATAAGTAATTTTTGCCCCCTCTTACTGCAAGAGAACTCGTACTCTGTTGAAAATAATTACAGTTTTATTCTCAGTGCCTAGGGAAAGTCATTAAGGTGTGGGTAAGGGACTGAAAGCAAAAATATTGTAACTGCATTTCAGTGCTGATTTGAATGACTATTGAATATGGAAGAATTCGCTTTCTTGTTTGTAGTGGGTTTGGTTGTTGTTAATCACTAATACAAAACCACCACTGGATAGCAAGGGGAATATGAAAAACTAACCAAAC
Organism: Phaethon lepturus; assembly: GCF_000687285.1. Classification (NCBI taxonomy): domain Eukaryota; kingdom Metazoa; phylum Chordata; class Aves; order Phaethontiformes; family Phaethontidae; genus Phaethon; species Phaethon lepturus. Next base: position 12,861 of record NW_010564270.1, on the reverse strand, counting down.
TTGTAAATGCAGCTCCTAATTTTGGGAAGTTCAGTGGCTGTTAAATGCCTATTTTATGATCACACAAAGGTGTGACTACTGCAGATGTTTTCCTGATGAGTTGATGGAAAGACATGTATATAATGGTGGCTTGAGCACACCTGCTTGCAGAACATCAGTCTCTGGGTTTCTTTATGTACACGTTTGTAGTGTAAAAGGCTTGGGTGATAAAGTGGCAAAGGTTGAAGCTTTAAATGGACTATTCAACAACACCTGGATAAGAATAGAGAGCTACTCTAAGTTTAGAGAGCTACTTGATGCAGTATTTAGCTATAGTTTGATGTTATGAGCAGCAACAGAGATAATTCCAAATTTTAGAAACATTAGATTTTTTTTAATGCAAAATGTATAAAGTTTTAATAAAGCTGAGCTCATTTAGTATACAAATCAAATTGCTTTTGAGAGGAAGTGGTCTGATTTGTTTCAAGAAGCTTTCTATAGTAAGTTGTTCTTTGCCATTTGTAGCACCAAAGATGGTACCCTGGGACAGGTATTGACTTGGGAACATGCTATTGCTGAGATTCACAGGAGAGCAACAGAAGTCTCTAGTTTCTGCCTATGGAAAACCATGATCTCAGAAATAGCTCGTGTCAGTCTTTCCCTCTGAAATGCTGTACTTCGTCCTGGGAAATTCAGTCTACTCTGCATGCTCCTTTGCCTTTGTTTCCCATCCACATTTAAAATTTAATCATTTTATTTTAGCTCAGCTTTTCTGCATCGTTCTTGGTAGGAGTTTTACTGCTGGTATTTTTGCAAGAATGCTTTGGGTTATGGAATACCCTTCTTCACGAATTCCCGCTTGTTTCCTTATTTCCAAATAACTCCCTCGTGGGGAGTTTTGTGATAACCATGAAACGTCTTAAAGGATATATGCTGTAAGCAACTCTTCTCATCTCCCAAAACATAAAACTGAATAAGAAAAATGAATATACTGATATTCTTGCATATGCAAAAATCAGGGTGCGACTCCACTGTTCTTGACCGCAATCACTCATCTGTCTTCTCTACCACCTTGCGGCTGTACTGGCACCACCACCACCCACTACACCAGGTCAGTGACTTGATCTGGGTAAAAACAAATCCTCCCCTTCCTAGTTAAGTTTTTTAACTAGGGTCTGTTAACCAGCCCACATATGTGGGGAAGTGGAGGGAACCAAAGGCCTACAATTTTTTTTTACCTACAACAATCCCACGTTCTGGAACCACATCTGAAGAAGGTCTCTTGCACTCACTGGAATTTTTTTTTTTTCATCCCATCAGTTCTTTTAAAATGCCTTTGTCGAATAGCAGTGCTTGACAGACGGAGCCCCATCTGTCATGATACCGTTATCTGTTTTCATTCTGAATTTGGTCTCACTTGTGGTGCTTGTGAGAATGCTTTGGCACTGTTCTTAATTGTTCCTTGGACTGCCTGCAGAGTTACAACCTTGAACAGTGATTAACTCCTGGGAAACCACGTAATTTATTACTTGATTTTATGTAAGACAATACACTTTCCCTTATCCTTTACTCTTTCACTTTCTTATATGTATGTTATGCAATTTATTATTATTTTTTTGTAATTAGGCTGACTTTGTCACTTCTTCCCAATTTGTGGTACCGAGCCAATGCCAAAGGCAAATACAGTGTTAGATACAGTAGTGGCCTGATCTGGTGTAGCAAATCCTATTTCCATTTTTAAATGAATGTTGTTTTTTTAATATATCTGTTAGTGTATCATTTTTAAATCCAAACCACAGTGAAATACTGCTAATTACTTTGTAAGAAGTGTGTATTTTGAAGCTGAGTGTAGATTAAGCTGTGTCTAAAAGCAAAAAGGAGCGTATGGCCTTTGGGAGTGTCAATATAATGGTTTAATCAGGTGAATGGGTTTAATTATTTCAGTAGTCACATTAGTGAACTGCAGAATCCAACAAAAGATAACACAATTTATAGGATCACTGGTTCAAGTGCAGCCTGTGTACATCATTCAGGATTCCCTGATCTGTAAAGTAGTATTTGCTGCTAACATAAAAAACACCCGAACTGCCCAAAGGTACATTCTAGTGGTTCAGCCTCATTTCCCAGCTTTGATACTTGGTTTCAGTCAAAGCAATGACTGAGTTCTGTCATAGAGGATCTATCAGGTGGACTGTACCTGCCCTCTGGCTCTGGATAACCCTAAATTTATATGGCTAAAAGCCATCTCAAAACATGCAAACAGAAATCAATGGCTTAGTCAATTCTCTGCCTTGCTTGTTGTTAGTTAAAGGACAGTGTACTCTGCATTGTAGTAAGGGAATAATTGGCAAATGTGTTTTTTTGTTGAGGACCATACAGTCCTATTTTTCAAAAAGTTCATTCAGTAGTGGAGTTGGTTTAATTTTAATACTTTTAATCATTTTTGTGTTTCTTGACAAATATAAAATGACTGGCCAGTTAAGAGGATATCTGGTTTTAAGGGGTTAGTTGAGGAGGTTGATGATAATTCATGCTCCATTGTAGATGTTGCTTTTGCTTTCAAAGTATCACTTACCATGCTTGTCAATGACTTACATCAAACTTCATACACTCCTAGAACTGCCCAGGGGATAGTTTTATAGATATCTTATTAGATAGTTTTCTTACTTTGAGAAGAAGCCCTTTTCAAATGTCTTATGGCTCAAGAGGCTGCAACCTTCCTCTGGGTCAGTGACTGGAACTGGGATGTCCTGTTATCATCTTACACTATCAAATGTGTTCATTTTGTGCTCTTTAACCTGCTGAGAAGATATTCACTGGCAAGATGATTAGGACATGTGTGGAATATGGAAAAGTTGGTATTTAAAGTCACTAAAACAGCTATCATGACTCCTAACAGGGACATGAACCTACAGAGGAGATGTGTGAGGACTATTGATACCTTTTTATCTGTGTAACTCAGCAAAGGTATAGCCTGTCGGATACTTTTTCAGACTCTTCTAAGTCTGATAACCAAAGATGAAAGTTATTGAATCCTTAATTAATTGTTGTGGCTGTTCATCTGCCTGTCCTTGCAACTATACGTTTCCTCTGTAGCTCTGGGGGATATACCATAGATACTGCAGTGATACTGAGCCCCATCTTGAGCGTCTCATGGGGCTCTTGAGGGGCTCATGTCTCTTGTCTATATGTCTACATATATATGTACCTGAAGTACAGAAATTGGACTCTCTTTCTAGAATTGACACCAGGGAAGCAGCAATTTGAGGAAGCACTTTATTCTTTGCTGCTTTGTAATGTAAATCATATTGCTAAGAAGTTGAAAAAAATAGCTTATAGTTGGCCATAAGAAGAGAGAGGAAATAGATCTTTGTATCTGGAAAAAATGAAGGATCTTTAGACTGAGTTGGAATCTCATCTGGAGCCTTGTGAAGGTCATGAAACATCAGTATTCATAGCAGGTTTCCCTCCTTCTTTCCCCCCTTACACATACTTTGTCTCACACTCACTCTTTTTAGTAACAAGCCAGGGCTTTGAAAAAGTAATAACCAGCATTCCTGGATCCAGGCTGTAGAGGTCTTGTAATGTTACTTACTGTAAGGCTGGAGACTCACTTTATAGGATCACAAGGCCCCTAAAAGGAGAAGTATTTGTACTTAAAGTACCCATGAATATTAACATTCTTAATGGAGTTTTTCTTCTCCCATCCAGACAGTATAGCCGTATTCAGATAGCATTGATGGAGTTACAGAGCAAGACAGATGCTGAACGGACAGACCTGCAGACCCCTTAGATCTTTCTAACCAAATTTCTTTTGGAGAAAAGGACTGCCTTAATGGTTACATTTCCTTGATGTTCATCCTTTCTGTGGTGTGTGTCACCTGATCTGGAGTTCCAGACTGGGTGACATCTGTGTGTTATTGCAGAAGGAACTCAGAATTAGTTCTAATACAACTGAATATGGGGATCTGTACATTACAAGTTAACTTGTTTAAAGTGCCACTTGGGTTTGTACTTAACTGTCATAAATATTTTGGAGGAAAAAATGTGACCAGTTTAAAAAATGGGAAATGAATCGAATTATACCTGAAAATCCTGTATGCTTTGCTTCCATGTGATAATTGCCTCAATGCTATTTCCCAGTGGTGCATGTCAAGAGGAAGTTTAAGTCCTCAGGAGAAGGAAACTGTGCACATTCTTTCCTTTTGTCCTTTTCCCCAACCACATGTACAAAGGCAGACAAGGGATAAGGGGTTGAGACCTGCAGTATTCTATGTTATATACCCAGAAAAAAAAAAAATCCCTTCAGTCAAATGTTCATGTAGATCACTGAAGACATTTTCTGAAGATTTAAATTTGCTCTTTGACAGAATCACAGAATCATCAAGGCTGGAAAAAACCTCCAAGATCATCTAGTCCAACAGTCAACCCAACACCACCATGCCCACTAAACCATGTCCCGAAGTGCCACGTCTACATGTTTTTTGAACACTTCCAGTGATGGTGACTCCACCACCTCCCTGGGCAGCCTGTTCCAATGTTTGAACACTCACACTTTCTTCACTCACTTAGCTGCTTTTTTTTTTTTCCCCTCTTCCAAAAGTAGGTTGTCTGAAGTCACATGTATTGTGTAGCTTATAAACACAGGCTTATGTGGTTAGTGAGCTTTTTCTACATTCAGCAGGGAAGTCTAACTGAAGGCATCCATACAATAACTTTCCTAAATATTTACCAAAATTGTGGAAGTTTTGGTCATTTACTATAATGCTTAAATCAGCTAACAGCCTTAAAAAAGAAACTTTTTTAAAAGCCCACAAAAACCATAGCGACCTAAGCCCCCTTAAGTTGGCTAAATGTGAAAGATTATATGCAGTATTTAAAAAAAAAAATACAGTTGAGCAGGGTGGGTTTGATTTATGTAATTGTTGGCAGGTAAGTGGTGTTGCTTTTGCATCACCGTATTGCCTTTTTGCTTGCTTGTATCATGTTGACTTGTGAGCAACCATATGAACTTTACTTGAAAGTGAACATTTCATTGCTCTTTAAGCCCTGTTTATACAAAAAATGCTTTTAATGAGCATGCGCATTTAACTGTAACAGATTGAAAACAGCAGGACTCTCGCAGTAGAAGAATTTGTATTTTGAAAGCTTGCCCACTACTATCCTTTGTTTCTAATGCTATGGTAAAGTAATGCAGTCTTACAGCTCTGTCTTCTGCTTGTAGTTGGGCTTTTTTATTTGTTTGTTGGGGGGGATTGGCTGTAACTAAGGTGATATATCCATTATATTCACATATAGTAACTATTAGTTGAAGGTGGAAGTACCTTACTCTAACATTTAATGTGTATGTTAACTCAAATGTCAAACAAAATTGAGGTGCAAACGCAGTTTTATTGAAAAGATCTTGAGGAGGCATCAGGAATGAAAGCACTCCAAGGAGAAATGGAATCCAATTGATTTTAAAAAGTGGCTTGATGACAATAATGTTCTCTGCTAAGCATGGAGGAAAAACAGATTGCTTTTTAAACCAGTTTCCAGGCTGCTTTACTGTTATGTCTTTTCCATAATACTCTTTCACTGTATTTTCTCAAAGGACACTGTTCAGCAAGATTGCTCTTTCAAGATGGTTTAGAATAAGATAATCTATTGCAGGACAGTTTGAGTGAAGAGTGTTCTTGCTATATAAAATCTTACAGTATCCACTTTGCTTTCTCTTTTAAACACAGGGGACAGCAGGCAAAAAACATATGGTTGGAAGATATGGGACATCTCAACTAAAATCTCAACACTCTTCTAGGTGTAACTAAATGGAGAGGGGAGCATATCAAATGCAGGAGTCCTGATTATGTAGGTGGGCTTGTTTGTTACCAATATGTTTGTGAGTTGACTTAATAAAGATTCTAGGAAAGCTGAAATTGGACCATCTGAAAACTAGAATATCACTTAATTTCATTGCCTCGGTGTATTCTCTTTAATTAGGAGATGATTTTCCTAGAAAACTATGCGGTTTTTATGCATTGTTTTCACCCCCGTACCGGTATTGATAACAGGCTGATTAACTACATTTCAGTAACTTTGTAGTGGTCAGAAAGTAAAGGCAGATAATACCGCTGAGGGTTAAAGATTGCTTTGTGAAATTGCTCTAAACTGACAAATAATGGTTTGCTGTCTTTGACATCTGTTAAATAAATGAATACAGCTGAATTTAAGTCAAACTAAAAGCAACCCTGCTCTGTTAATCCGTTTCCCTTTCCCCTTTGTTTACCAAGTACTTCTTGGAGAGACAGTTTGACTACAAACTTTTTTTTCCAATTGCCAAGTAATTTTTCTGCATAAATCTTCATGTAGATACGTGGAATGTTTTTTCCATATAAATTTTAAGCTAGTATGGGCATTTAACTTCCGTGCCGATCAAAGTACCAAAATAAGCATACTGTATTCTTTGCATTGTCACTAGAGAAATGTTGATCTTCCCTGGAGGGGTTGGATTTGAATGCTTCTGGCAGCCTGAAACAGATGATATAAAACTCCCTTGTTGTCTCCAGTGCAGGATTTTTACACTCTTAGAGCTTTATCTGATAATTGCACCACTTTTGATCTACAAAGAAAAGAGGTCAGACTAAGATAAAAGATCTGAAAGGCAGGTCAGATGATAGGGAGTAGCAGTCCTGCATTGAACAGCCCTGTTGCTTTCTTCTGATGATGGAACCTCCAGAGGCCCTGAGGAGCTGTAGTCACAGGGAAGAACCTCAGTAGAACTGGAGAGTTGCCTAAGGCCATTATGTCATTCTGCTCACAGCACTGTCTGTCAGCCACGGGTATGTGGTGTCTGGTTGACAAGGGGGAAAGGTGGACCTTCATGGAGTTCTGCTTCTGGCTCTCTTGCTGTAGGGTTTTACACTGAGATAATTTTTTTTATCACTGGGCATGCTGTGCATGGATGGTGTGATTCAAGCAGCCATACCACATGGCTGGATCCATCCTGAGGTGTGACATATTTCAATTCTTGAACATATTGTGTTCACATGGTACTGAATAAGTATTCCTGGTTTTGAGCTACAATACTGAGAACCTTCCAGTCCTCAAAATGTCAGATACAGTAAGTTTTTGCTTGCCACTTACAATTAAATGACTGCCAGACTGAAAGGTGCTGAAGTAAAGTTTGTCTAAAATCGTGATATGATTAAGGGTTTTCTGGTCAGGTTTCTTAGCTCTGTATTAATACCATATGAAGTAGTGTTCTAGCCCTGAAACACAGCCCACGTGAAGTGGAAACTGTGGTTTCTTGATTTAACTGCAAGGAAGTTAGTCCTCACCCTCCCTTATGCATTTGAGCCAATACTTCTATTAAAGAAGTAATGCATAAGGATTGTAATGCATAAAACCCACAAAGTTTTGTAGGAAAATAATCTCCTAATCAAGAGAATACACTGAGGCAGTGAAATTAAGTGATACTCTTAATTTTCAGATTTTTCAATTCTACCTTGTCTAGGCTTTTTGATAAATGACTCATCTGAAACATTCTTTCCTTCTTCTGCACAAAAATAATTTGAGGATGCACCCTATATGAGGGTGTATACTAATAAAATAGGTTGAATTCCTGTGGTGGCCAGGTTTTACTCTGCCTCTGGCATAGAGCGTGACAAAAGCACTTAATGTGCAGTAGTGGGCTTTTAGTGTATGTCCTGCTGTGGTGAACTGTTGCCTTCTCCTCGCTATAACCACACATGCGATAGAAACCTTCTCAGGAGGCTAACCGCTACTTTCAAAACACCACCCACAGACTGAATTTTCTACATTGCAAAATCGCAGCAACCCATTATCTGTTTCACTAGCTGTCACGATATTGACTGTGAAAGTTCATAATGCAAAATTAAAAACTCTGTATCCTTGTAGACTTGTCAAAAAGATGCAAATCTATTACAAGTAACCAGAAAAAAAAGGCAAAATGTAGTTAGATGTCTCAGTGACCTGCACAGCCTTTTTTGCCCTCCACCATGTTATTTTCTTTTTTGTAAAGTAAAAAGAGGCAGCAGAATCTCTGTGCAAAGCTAGCCCAAACCCCGATAGCAGCCTTTGTTTTCCATGTTGAGGTGTAAGGTTATGCAATATAGATATCCAGTCAGCCTAAGGCCCTGCTGAGAAAGCAGTGATCTCCTCAAAGGAGAAGAAAAGTAAAGAGTATTTTTCTTGTCTAGTATGGCCTTGGCTTCAGGATGGCTGTTTCTTTTTGCCTGTTCTGCAGTGTGGCGTGGGACTCTGTGTGCTGCTGAGGCTGATCATTGAGAAGATTTGCATAAATAAATGTTTCTGTTGATGATAAATCCAGAATAACTCTTTATTACTCTTGATATCTTTGCCCAATTAAATTAAAAAAGAGAGATGGTCAGCAACTCATCCTTGCCAACAAATTGGACAATAACCACTGACCAAAATGAGCCCAGTCTAAAACATTACCATGTAGAAATCAACTTTGATTTTTCATGTTGGTTGGGGGGGTGTGTGTGTTAAGGCTGAGTAAGGAGAAGAGCCTCAAACTGTGTTGTTGGGAGTTGAGTGAGATCAGCTCATAAGGTAGTAAAAGAGTAGTTCTTGGTTCCCCATCTGCTGCTGGGTCTCTTGGTTTCAATAATGCAGGGAAATCCGTTTCCAGTACTCCCACATGATGGTTGCTGTGGCAGCAAAGCGGGGTGAGAGTTGGCTTCCAAATCAGGCACATGAGGGGTTCTGCAGTGAAAAATGAAGGCAGTGATTAGTGCATCACCAGATTCCTGCTTGCTCACACAAAGAGGTTGTCATCCTCAGCCCACTCACCCCATTGCAAGCCCTCTTGAGCTAGCTTTGAATAAAAGAGACATTGTGAATGTACTTGCCAGGGAAGCAGTCTCCCCTTCAGCACAATGAAGAAATACTTCCATATGGTCACCATGCAGTTCACAAAATATCAAGGCCTTATCAATCTCTTTCATTACAAACTACAACAACAACAACAAAAGGTTATTAGAAACATCCGTTCCCCTGCAGTCACCTGGTTCTCTGGTCCTATGTATTGTACTGTAGCATCTCTGTCACACTTCCCTGGAGGAGTAATGTGGGAAAGAGAACGCTGGCTAGACATGCCATACAGCCAGATTCTTTGGCATGAGGAGTGTCTAGAACTGAGAAACGTCTCCCGTGTTGTCCCATGGTCTATTCCCTCCAGCCCTAGGAGTGCTTGTTGTCCTTTCTTCCCTATGAAGCTTTAGCCAGTCACCTTCCTCTCTGACTCCGTCTCCAAGTCTGGGCAGAACCCAGGCTGTAGGATTTTTCAGACGGGATATAAATACCCTATTTTGTGTGGTTTTTTGAAGCTCTTTTGTTTAACTATGAATTTATTTTGTATGTTCTGCTTAAAAACTACAGGTTGATTAAATGTTCCGATTGTGGCATATAAGGCTTGAATTGCTTCTCCATTTATTAATAAGCTGTCCTCACTAATGGTGCTTTTGATTCTCTCAAAAATCCCAGTATAGCAAAAGCCAAAATACTGCAAATGAAGCCTATGAGTCCATAGAACATAAGTATGATAGGCAATGCTACTCACACTTCTAATGCTTTTGGCCTTGGTGGTGACAACCATGTGCTTGCACCTTAAAAGCTTGTTTTCCTGGGTGTTCTTTTTAGCCCAGCCTGGCAGCTGGGCATAAGTAGGGTGTAGAACCAAACAACTGCCTGGTAAACACTTTCTATATTCTATATGGTCTCTGGCACTTCAATGTAAAATTGGATTAGTGTTAAGAGCTAATTATTTTCTTCATGTACTAACCTTTGAATAATTCGGAACTAGTTTGTTAGATGTTTATAGGCAGAGCATTCAAAAATAGGAGCCTAACCTTATACTCTGAATGTTGTTTGACTTTTTCCCAAAGATGTGCTGGTGACGTAGGAGCATGAATCCCTACAGCCTCTGGAATCATGGAGGTATATACAGCCTACTCGGAAAACTTCATTTTCCGGACTTGCTAAAGCTTGTGGTTTCTGAAGTAGCTTAACCTGGAAGTGAGAGAGTCCTCTAGTTGTCCTTTGCAGCACCAGTGAGCATTTCAAATAAAAGTCTAGTGGAAAATTCCTGTGTAAAAGCTTGCAAATATTTTACTGGCCATGAGGAACATAATTAAACTAATTTAAAAAAAAAAAATCATCATGTGTAGTCATTTAACATCCAAAAAACCACAAAAATTTCTGGAGTTGGGGCAGGATGGAAGAAGCAGCTGACACACATTTTGCATTTAAGCATACTATTTTTACTCATTTTCACTTTAGGTATTGCTTCATATCTGATTGCTGTGTGTTTCAAAGCTGTGTAGATGTCCTCTACCATCGTTCATCACTGCGAGTGACAAATCTATTCCATTTGACTTTTTTTTTTTTCCCCCATAAAGAAATATGCAGATCATCTTCTAGCACTTACTTAGCTGCTTAACCTATGGTTTACTTAAATGTTTGTGAGAGCCATGTTAGTATTAGATGCCTTTCTCATAGCAACTTACTCTGTTTTTATCTTGCAAACTGCAGCAAGTGTCCCAAATGCCCAGTGCTGTCACACAAGCTATGCCAAAGCTTCAGGGGGAGAGGGGACCATCATGTGCCTTGCAGTTCTGGCTGGGGTGGGACCCAGATGGATTACAGCTATTCCAAAATTTCATCTTGTGGAAAGCAAGCTGCAGAAGTCAGAGAGAATGGCATACTCCTAGGTCTCCTCCCAGCACGGGACTGGGATCTGTTGAAGCAGTGCATACAGACCCAAGAGCCAAGAAATGTCCCTCAGTCCCATAGCAGAAGACTGGAGTTGGTGTTTTTGCACAACTCGGGTGGTTTCAGGGCACGTTGTACAATACACTTTCCCCTCACCCCTCGTACCCTGCTGCGGGTTTCGATGCTTGCGTGATGTGAAGTCAGTGCTTGCATGAGTCACTCCGTGCCTCGGGTGGGAAGGAGGGAGGGAGAGAGGGCTGTAATATTCCTGCAGTCCCTGAGCAGCATCAGAGCACAGTGGGTGGGTAGAGAAGTGTTTGTATCTCTTAGAGCCTGTATTGACTGCTGCGAAGGGAGAAGGCAGAGCCTTGCATTATTATTTTTCACCCCTTTCCACCTCCACTTCCTTACCAGCTAACTGACAGCCCTGAGATGGTGGGGTGAGGATGATATCTGTGGGAGGTAAGAGACCAAAATGACCCGGTGGGGCAGGACAATACGCTGGCTACTGAGCAGAGCTGCCCCGTTCTGCGACCTGGCTCCCTGGCAGCACGACTGCGTACAGCCCTTGGACCGAAGCGCCTTGGGACGGAGCAGTAATGTAGTCAGTCCTGCGCAAATCAAAGGGAGCAGCCTGAAATACTCCAATTTTTAATTTTTTTTTTTTTTTGTCCTGACACTCCCACATCCAAGGGGAGATGATACTTTGCAAATACAAACCCCACATGTGTAGGAGGGTCTTAAACTTGAACAGCCAGCTGCTGTAATAAATAAAACATAGCAAATGATCCCAAAGAGAAAGGGGAAATGGGAGTCAAAAGGCCAAGGTGTTCTGGCCTAAAGCAGATGTTGGCAGTATCTGGGGTGGACATGCTGGAAGAGGAGTAATCTTGGATGATGTCAATGAAGTGTGTAGGTCCAGCTATGGGGGATGCAGCAACTCCCCAGCAGAGCACTAAAGAAGCCCAGCTGCTCTTTGCTATCCGTGGGGAACGTGGCTGTGCGCTGCCTCTGCTGCCTTATGCCTCGGTCCTGAAGAACTTGGCAGGTAAGAAAAGCTGAGCAGTGGGTGTATCAGCGAGTAGGGTCAGTGGCCCGGTGTAGGTGTTTCTCTCTCACTACTGCACCAAGGAAAAATTTTCTCTGCATCTTGCTTGTCTTGATACTTTTCAATCAATTTTAAGGCAAGTCCACATAAGAGCAAATAGCAACAGTCAGGCTAGAGCTGATGGGAATTACTGGAATATGATAAGGATTTCTAAAGGAAGGAGAGTCCAGTATTCAGGGTGAACCCTCTCCCCCCCTTTTTTTTTTTTAAATATTCCAACAAGATGGAGGGACAGCATCTGCAGACCTGTGACTTTCCCATAAGCATCTCTTCTTGTTCTCCTTTTCTTGTTGCAGTGGATGGAGAATGTCCACCTCTTCCCATCTCTTCCTGTCTCCTCCCACCCTACCCAAGCTGATAGACATGGCAAGTGACCGGGTGGGCTCCCAGCTGCTTTAGTCTCTGCCTCTGATGTTCAAATCTGTTTCCTGGTCCCCCCATCCCGTCTCAGCCCAAAGGCCTTTCCTTTCACAGGGATGCATTCACTCATCTTTTTTTTCTGATAGGAGCTGAAAGTCCTAGTGAACATGAAACATTGTGTAGATCCTCTGCGAGCTAACAAATTGTTAGAGTAAATTATATATAGGTTCTAATTTAACTCATGTGAAAGTTAGGTGCTGCCTTATCTTCATTACATTTTCACCTGCTGTTACTGCATTATTTTTCTTTGTCGTAGTTTGGAGCTCATTTTCCTAAATAGAGTCTGTGAGTGTCTGCTTCTTAAGAATCTCAAACCAAGAAGCAGCCCCACTGCCATCTTAATAGACTTCCTTCATCATTCAGCAATAGTTTTTAGCCTTTTTGTTTTTATGGATCCTATTGGAAGTATAAAAAATTCCAGTAACAGGGAAAAATGCCAGTATACCACTGGTAAGCCTCATAGCTTGCTTTTTTAAGACTTGGTCTTTTTTGAGGTGTTATTTGTGAATCCCTTGATGTAATCTGTATATTTGAAGTGCTTGTACAGAGCCTGAAAAACACTGCCAGGAAGAACAAAATAGACTGGGTAGGTGAACTACAGGCCTGTCAGCCTGACCTCT
>NW_010564269.1:2718-4377 GCF_000687285.1 Phaethon lepturus | reverse complement strand
GAGGGCGCCGTGCGCTGGGGCGCTGCCCTGCCTGCAGCCGCGGCAGCCTTTGCTCCGCTGCTCTCTGGAGTCAGCCGGGGGAGAGGGCTGGATGGATAACTGTCAAGCTAGCCACCCGCCTGGCGAGTCGCCTTCGCCACCAGCGAGCAGGTTGTGCCGTGGCGGAGTCGCGGGGCCGCGCCGGCCCCACTCCCGGGGCCGCGCCGGCCCCATTCCCGAGCTCCTGCTGACACCTGCTGGCCTCCTGCTCGCACGGGAGGGACATCGGGTGTCCCCTCGCCTTCCTGCCGCTGCTGCCTTCTGGGCTCTGCCTTGTTGGTTGTTGACCCTTCAGAGGAGATTAATATCTTTGGAACACGTATTTATTGGGCCAAGCCTACATTGCTTCATACGCATGGTGTAAGAGCACAGGCTATCTGAGGACCACAAGTATGGCCCTTAGGTGCTTCAGCATTTCTTCCAGGCTCTTCTTAAAGAGGGACGGGCCGTGCTGGTGACAGTGGGTCGGAGATCCACACCCGGCAGGCTCACTGCAGAGCGAGGCATCCCACAGCCTGCTCAAGGCTTCAGCAGAGCAGAAGCTGTACAATTTAAATTGGTTCATCATTTGCTTCAAAATGAAACAGTTAGTAGTGCCGGCAATTTGGCATCATTTATGGCAGGTAATTACAAACCATTAATTGTTAGATCCATTCCAGAGCTCCTGGCTTTAACAGAGTGCCTCAGGGCAATGCTGGGGTCAAACAGGCATTAAGCTTGATAAAACTCGGTATTTGTTTCCTAGCAAGCCTGAGTTATGCAAAGACCTCATTCTCTTTTGCCTCGCCTGAAATACACACACTTATTTAGTGTGCTGAAACAAATGTGAAAAGCAAATAATTTGCACTTCTCTAAATGTCAGTACAGCCAGGCTAGTAGGAGTCCAAAAATTTAAGTGTAGGGTTACATGTCCTTATCTGCATGTAAATATCCTGTAATCTGATTTGAAACAAGAGTGTTTGTTTTTTCCTTTTATGTGTCAGTTTCAAACCTCAAACTGTGACATGCAGTGCAAACCAGTTACTGTTCCTTACTGCAGTTAGACAAATGAAGTATTCGGTGAAACAGTGCTGCTTCTCACAACCCATGCTGTGGTGGGTTGACTCTGGCTGGATGCCAGGTGCCCACCAAAGCTGCTCTCTCACTCCCCTCCTCAGCTGAACAGGGCAGAGAAAATGTAATGAAAAGCCTGTGAGTCGAGATAAGGACAAGGAGACACCATTTAGCAATTGCCATCATGGGCAAAACTGACATGACTTGGGGAAAATTAATTTAATTTATTACCAATCAAATCAGAGCAGGATAATGAGAACTAAAACCAAATCTTAAATCAACTTCCCCCCACCCCTCCCTTCTTCCTGGGCTCAGCTTCACTCCCGATTTCTCTCCCTCCTCCCCCCGAGCGGCGCAGGGGGACGGGGAATGGGGGTTGTGGTCAGTTCATCACACGTTGTCTCTGCCGCTCCTTCCTCCTCAGGGGGAGGACTCCTCACACTCTGCCCCTGCTCCAGCCTGGGGTCCCTCCCACGGGAGATGGTCCTCCATGAACTTCTCCAAACTTGAGTCCTTCCTACAGGCTGCAGGTCTTCACCAACTGCTCCCACCCGGATCCCCTCACGG
>NW_010564269.1:1058-2602 GCF_000687285.1 Phaethon lepturus | reverse complement strand
AGCCGGCCTTACCGTGGGCTTCCCCAGGGGCTGCCGGGGACCCTCTGCTCCGGCGCCTGGAGCCCCTCCTGCCCCTCCTGCTGCTCTGACCTGGGGTCTGCAGGGCTGTTCCTCTCACACATTCTCACTCCTCTTTTCAGCTGAAAGTTGCTGTGCAGGTTTTATTTCCTTCTTAAATTTGTTCCCCCAGAGGTGCTGCCACCGTCACTGATGGGCTCGGCCTTGGCCAGCGGTGGTTCCATCTTGGAGCCGGCTGCACTGGCTCTATCGGACACAGGGGAAACTTGTAGCAACTTCTCACAGAAGCCAGTCCCCCCTACCAAAACCTTGCCATGCAAACCCAGTATATATGCTGTACTGTGTGAAATTGCTGCTTGGGGAGAGAATAATGTTTAGAGTCACAGGGCTGGTCCCTAGTTTGGTTCTTGTTGTGTTGCGGTAGCACCTGCAGTGTCAGGGTGAAAAGGAAATACTTTTCAGTGTGCTGAGGAATAGCTGAGCAGAAGGAAAGAAGAGCTGCCATCTTGTGTGGGGAACTGAGACTACACTAAAGGAGTCTAAAATTATACGACTTAAAATTATTATACCTTCAGAAAATCCTTAAGTAAAGATAATTTCATTTGTAGTGACTAGTTCTGTGCTTTCTTTTTATTTGTTTTTAACTAATTCAAATGAACCACTTTGTCCGTCAGCTCTATTTTTCTGGCTTTGGCAGTACTGCAAACTCACTGAGAGGGTGCTGAGGCAGTGGGAGCACTGACCCATTCTTTGTCTGCAGCAGCTAACAGAACCAGCTGGGCATGCAGCAGCATGTCTTGCAGCCAGGAGCATCAGCCCTTTACACAGAAAATATCTTTGTGTAATTTTGTATTACGAAATATGGTAACCACAAACAAGCTTATGGTGTGTTACATGGTGTTGATGAATCAGATAGTAGCAGGCATCTTTCTCCAAGCCTCTTGGTACGTTCATTATAGGACTTGGATTAATTGCTTTTTTTGTTCTTGTCAGATGTGGATGCTTAGCACAGCCAGGCAGAGAAATGTCCTTGCCAATACTGGAAACACAGAGATGCTTTTCCTGTTTGTCTTTTCCCATTCCCTTCTAATTCCTAAAAGCAAGATTGAATGCAGGAGCTATAGAAGCAGATTATGAGTAGACCTAGATGAACAAGACTGTATGCAAAACCCTAACCTGCTCTCCCTCTGGTTGCCCTGGACAAGGAAAGTGGGATGCTCTGTTTCTGGGGTCCTGCTGTGGGCGGGATGGCACTGCCCATCATTATGTCATCCATAAAGTAATCAATCCTGCATGCACCAGCAATGGCTGCACTCCCTGCCTCTGCCAGTGATCAAATGTAGAGTGAGATGTACAGCGACAGAGGCTATCCCAGATGTACTGCTGAGAACTTATTACATCCATACAGATCCCAGAGGAGAGATGATCATCAGCATTGCCACTGATGAGCAACAGAAAGTATTCCCCTTTTGTTTAACCAAGGATCTTCCCCTCCTACGTTACACAGGAATGAAGCTGGAGTCGTT
>NW_010564269.1:0-1027 GCF_000687285.1 Phaethon lepturus | reverse complement strand
GCAGGAATTACAGCAACATCCTTACTTTAGCTTTTGCTTTTTGAGAGTTAGCAGTGGCAACCAAACTCAAGGACTTGAAGATCTTGTGATAAAAGAGTGTATGTAACACCTAGGCAGAAGAAAACGGTTCCTCATGAGTGTATGGGGGTATGGTAATAGAGTAAGTAATCTCTCCAGTAAGTGGAGAGACAAAGGGTGGTAAGACTATGAAAAAAGTTGGATTCTTAACTCACAAATCTGGATAAAAATAAGGGAGAGCATATATAAACATCTGTATTTTTCCTCAGATGGAAGACATTGTCCTGCAAAACAAGATGATACCTTAGCCAGAACACAGAGAATCTCTTCATGTTGGAAAGGTGGGCTTTGTGTCTGAGGTAGTGTCTTGAGAAAACCCTTGTTGGTATTTCAGAGTAAGCCCACTGATTTTATCATGACCTCAAGGAAGACCACAATCTTGAGCTGACAACCCTGCATTTGCTAACCAGGAGACAGACGAAAAGCACATGTCCTCACCTACTTCTTCTTGTCAAGTACCCAAAGGATACTGAAAGGTTTAGTTTGTTCTGTCAAGCTTACTTTCCTCTAAATATCTTTGCCAGTATTATTTCTGTTCCCTGCTATAAAGTTCCCATTGAGAACCAGACTGTGCAGAACTCCTGGAAAAGAATTTATCTGATTTCTGCTACATCCTATGAGCAGTAGAATTAGCAGAGACAGGGTATCATCAAGGTCTGTGAGCATCAGAAAAGTAACAGATAAACTATGAAAACTTTATTCCTGTAGGCAGGCTACATAGGGAGATCTTGAGAGAGCAGGTCAACTTCTTTATGATGACAACTATATTGGGAGCAGTACTGTTTAATATCTTCATCAATGACATAGCCAGTGGGATCAAGTGCACCCTCAGCAAGTTTGCAGATGACACCAAGCTGAGTGGTGCTGTTGACGCACCTGAGGGACAGGATGCCATCCACAGGGATCTGCATAAGCTCGAGGAACGGGCCCTTGTGAACCTCATGAGGTT
>NW_010564268.1:0-20868 GCF_000687285.1 Phaethon lepturus | reverse complement strand
TTTTTTTTTTTACAGATCAGTTCATTCAGTTTTTACAGATTCCTTCTGCCTAATAATAAATACCCTTTAGAATTAATTATGAGCATATATAGTTCCAAAGGCAGGATCAAGGCATGGAGAACAGAGTCTCAATTTTAAGTTTGGCGAGACAGAAAGGTTGCTTTCAGTGTGTTTATTACACCACCTGAAGTGCACACCATTAGATTTCCAAATATCTGCACTGATGCCATTAAAAGCTACTCATTTATTAACAGTTATTTGATGCTTCCTTTTGGTATCTGGGGAAAGTGTGACTAACGGCAGTCAGGCTATTATATGGAATCCCTTTCTACCCTTGCATGCCTTACAGACTCATTTGGATTTAACTGACAATCGCACTTACAAAGTAGACTTACATTCCTCATTTTGGGAAATACTTGTATAAGTTGCTGACTCATAAAAGGTGACTCAGAAATCTTAAAATCTGGCTCCAATGACCCACTACCTTCCTGGGCTCCATCCAGACCGTGATGTCCCCAAGCGGAGGACCTTGTTTAAGGGAAGTCCTGTTTTGGTGTCATGTGGAGCCACTTGGCTCCCGCACGTGGGCACGTACCTTCTTCCGCATGTATCTTCTGCATAGGCTGCTCCCATCCTGGCATGTAGTTGTGGCAGCAGACTGTGAGGCAGCCACCAGAGCACAGGGAGCCATTTCTTCACGGTGGAAAACACAGGAGGCCAGGGCAGGCCTCAGCCCACTCAGCCCTGGCCAGCAGGGCCTGCCGGCTGGGCGCGGAGGGAGCCCACAAGTGGCCAAGCCTCACCAGTGGGAGACGGCTCTGTGGGCAGGCAGTTGAGAGCAGGGGCCTCTCCAGGCCCCGGCAGCAGAATGAGATCAGGGGCTGATTTTAGCTGGTATAAAGCTTTGGGTAAGGAATATATTTGAACAAGACTAGTTAGGAAACAGTGGGTCAATGGTACAAAGGGTTACAACTCATCACCAGGATTTTACAACAAAAGTGGATACCTGACCAAAAAGACTTTTGTTCTTGGAATGGGGATTTATTCAGCAAAGGTCTCTGGCCCGTGCTGCAAAGGAGGTCAGCCTGGACGACCCCAATAGCCCCTTTTGGCTTTGTAATCCGTCAGTCTACAAAGTCTAATCAAACTTAAGCGTGTCATGAAGTGAAATTGGGCAGCTGTCCAAAGCAGCTCTGCTCTGCAGATAGCTGTATGAATTGCAGTTATCTAATCCAGCGAACAACTTCTCATCACTGATCAGAGAGCCTCTTAGGGTCTTTCTGCAACTGACTTCATATCTCAGAATCATTTATTTTGTGGTTTAAGTAACGTCTACTATAAACATTTTCAAGCTGAGTCAGTATCTCTGTGGTTGTTCGTTACTGGGAAAGTAAAAATGACTGATCCCCGGTTACAGAAAAACTCAAAAGATCTGCCATATTAAACCACTGCTTTAGAGAAAGAATTAATCTCATTTTAAAAATACTGAACCCTTGGAGATTTCTTTTCTGGGTCTCCTGAGGTTTTTAAAGATTGAGTATAATAAGAATTTTTTTTTCCTTTTTTCCAATTTCAAACGTAAGAGAAAAATGTGGTTTTGAAAGTTAAACTCTGATTCTAGTATAAGAATTACACTCCACTAAAGTTTAATAAATGAACAAAAAGACAAAGGAAGGAAAATCCAATATAAAATAAATCTTTAAAAAAATGGAGAGAAACATAATAGATCAGTGGAATACAGAGCATGTGAAAGGAGAATAGTGGTTTGGAAAGTAGGAAAAAAAGATAAATTTAGGTTTTGCATATACAGCTGTAGATTGGAGGTATTTGTTTGCATCTGGAATGGTATAACTTCTTTTCTTGCTAGAAAACTGCTCACTTGCTGTTGATTTCTACAATATGAACATTTTAGCAACACGAGTAAATGGTTCATCAACTTGATTTAGTTTAATGAACCCCCAAAATAGCAACCTGCTCCAAACTTGGTATAATTAGGTATTTTCTGGTTTCAGAGAGTAGTTTCTTTTGTGAAGCTGCTTTTGGCAAAATGTGCCAGTATAGCAATGGCAGAGGACTGGCTAGTTGCAAAAATTACATTTATGAGCAACAGGTTAGATGAATTAAAGAATATCTGTTGAAGTTTCAGAATAAATAATTCAGGGGCCAATTAAGAGTCCACTGTAAATTAGCGTAAGTCCCACTGATTCGAGTGGCTTTGGCGCCAGTCCTAAGGCTCTAATCCTACCATGTACAATCTGTGCTTGGACATCCCATCTCCTTGCATGTGCCCTGGCTCAGCCCTGCGAAATAAATGAAACTTTGCATATGTCCATACGTTTTAAGATGAAGTATCACTGCTAATTTATGGGGTTTATTGATTTATATAGGTGCCAAATTTGACACCTGCCTGTTTTTTCTGTTCTTCTGAGCAATACGTCACTGCAGATTATGTACTTACTTAGGGATTTAGCAGGGGTTTTAAGCTTCCCTAAGCATTTCATGTTTGCTTTTTAACACTTCATCATACATTTATTTTACCTCCAAGCAAACATATGTTAAACATAAATTTATTTTTTATATAATAACACGAGAAGAAAGTATTAATTATTGATATTAAAACAAATCTCTTGAGGAAATTCCTGACAAAATCACAGTAGTGCTCTGCCTGGACTGCATTGCTAATACTTAGGAAATCCTTGTGAAATCAATACAATTATTTTAAAATATTCATTAAAATACTCAAACATGCTACAGATTGTTTTGTTCCCCTACATTCTATCTTTCAATCCATTCACATCCAGTAGAATCAGATGCAAGGAAGATATGTGGCAGGTTTTCTAAATTACCTGTCAGAATGAGGGAAGGAGACATTAGAGAAAGAGCAAAAGACATGACAGGACATGACTGGGGCGTGTTCTTTAGTCCTTGGAAGAAGATTGAGGCCAAACTACCAAAGTAATGATCTGGATTAAATATACATTAATGCCACAAAGAACTCTCTCTCCTTATCTGCTTAAATCAGGGGACAAAGGTATTAGAGAAGAGCTGTTTGGGAATGAGAGAAACTACAGCATAAGTGGTGGACTGCTAAATGGATAGAATAAGAATTTTCTATGGATTCACTAAAATCTGCTAGTTTTAAGGAAATTCAGTATTGCAAAGTCTACACTATTCGTCAGATTTTACTATTATTTGAAATCTGTGAATTCAGTTAATTTCCTATTTGTGGTAAGAAATTACAATTTGTCTGTTTATCGTGGCTCTTCCCTTTTTTCCTAGCCGTTTTGTCACACAGGCTTTATTTTCTCCCTAAGGCCATAAAACAAGTAGAACTTAATCTTAGCATGTAATAGAAATTGAATTCATTCTAGTACTTTTGAAAGTAATATAAGCACCCACATGACTTAGCAAGCTCCAATATTTCCATTCATAACAATGCACAGATATTCGAATGCCATGCAAAAGGTTATATGCAGACTATCAGATGCCATTTAAGCAAGCAATTTCTTTCTTGTTCTTTATTTAGTATAAGACAGTTGCCAAGTAGGTCCTCATGTTTTGAAGTACTGCAAAAGAGCAGGCTGGTCCAACTCCTTCAAAGAACTGGAGGCACACATACTTGATGTTTGACAGTATTTGTACCTTTCTGGTATTCCCTTTCGATCTATCATTATCATCAGTTCATTGCCTCCCCTCAAATGTGAGAGAGTACGTCTCTTGCCTGTTTGCCAAGAAAATGACACTGTACAATGTATTCAGAGTGATTTATGAGCTAAAAAGCAAAACAGAGGCACTGAATAACCAAACACATATACACACAGCAATATCATTTAATCAATTACATTATCGACTTTTATGGTACACTTGTGAATTATGTACTTTTGTATGAATAATTAGAAGGTAGAACAGATGGTGAAAGCTTGTTTAAAGGCCTTAGATAAAGTTTTAAAATAACCATTGCTGCCAAGTGATCATTCACTGTAACAAGACATATTTTTCATTAATCTATGTTTTTGCCATGGTCTAATACACCAGGTAGTAATGAGACTGTAAAAACATTGCTCTCCAGGATCTTACGTTACCAGAGTTCATTGTAATGGAATGTGAACATGGAGTGGAAGACTGGGGGTGGCTCTAAGGTACATTGTCATCTCTCACTTAAGTGTACTGTAAGGAATCATCACTCTGAATAATCAAGAGGATAATCTCTGAGAAGCCAGCGCTGCTTTCAGAGAAAGGAAAATGATATCCTAATATGTAAGTATTAATGGTTTAGGCATGTTCCATGCTTACATATGGACATTTATCAGAATGGAACAAAAGGAAAGTACTAAAAAAGGGAGAAATATGCCCAGTTCATTAGGGACTGGAATAACTAAGAGCAGAGTGTAGTGCCAGCCCATCTCCCTATACCTCTGCTCATATTTACTTCTCTCATCACTGTACAGTGCATCCTACATCTCATGTGAACCATGAATCTCAAGATATAAAATACATTTTTAAAGCAAAACAATATTCTGGCACTTCTTTATGTGGACTATTTTTTTCTGTTTTATAAATTTTTGGTAAAACAGAAGTATCAAATTAAATCATTTAGTTTATTTCCTCTTTTCAGCTGTTTATATTGTCTTCACGCTCCCTGAAAGCTTTAGTTTTAGTACTTTTTTATATCAGAAAGCATTTGTAAAACAAGTTTGGTGGCAGTTTAAATTATAACAGTTCTTTCTTACTGGCTTCACTTGAAAGCAAACCTGTGATTCTGTATGTTTGCCTTTTTGTGTTTGAGTGTAATCCAATTCCAAAGCAGGTTAAAGAAATATGCATTCTTTATAGGGCATAAGTGGGTCCAACAATGAACCCATGTAAAATGCTGTATTGGATATTTCCTCATGTACAGAATGCCAAGGACAACTCCTGACTGCTTGGCATAATCTAGCAGCATCACTGAGGAGGCACAGTCCCTGCACAACTTTTCCATTCCCATAGCAGTGCAACACTGATGGACACATCATATCTTGCTGCAGAAGAAAAAGAGTAGTAAACAGTGATTTAGTCATTGGCTTGCTTCTAGGTCGGCATAGTGGCATATGACCTTGGCAAAGATGCAACCACACCCTTGGAAGGTTCAGCTGTCATTGCAGATGCTGACTACCTGATCAATGTGTTGGTCCAAGAGAAAGGTGGCGGGGTGTGGCGGTGTGAAACGTGTTGATTTTCAGGAAGAATTATTAGGTACCAAGCCAAAAATTTTGCATGCTTATTTAAATCTCAGTGGCACATCTGCAAAAAATGACACTTCTCCTTTCAAATGCTTTAGAAAGCATCCAACTGATGTCTTACAAAACCATGAAAACAAACACAATACACTTGGGTGAATCCTCTTTTAAAATAAAGCCCATTATATCTTTGCATTGATTAGAGAACTGAGAAAGCAGCACATTTGGAACCATAATACTTGCCAGTTTGCACTACTTATTATACAAAACTAGGAAGGTTATTTTAACAATTATTTAAATATTGACAAAGATATGTCTTATATATTTATACACTTGGCAGTGATTTACTTTTTGCTGTTTTGTACTGTAGCAAAGAACAAGCAAACAAAAAAACCAACCAAAAAACAGTAGATGCTGATTCTGTGATTTTGTTATTTTTAGGATTACACTGATGATGCATTCATTTAAATGGTCCTCAATATATCTAAACACAGTTTATGAAAAGACTGATAAAGAACTATTCCTACTGTTTATTAGTTTCACTGAAACTGCAGTATAGTGGTTGTTCATTAACAGCCCAGAAGTTTCATAACCTATAATAAACCAAGATCTTTCCAGCCTGTAACTTTTCCTGTACCTCTTATACAACCTGCCTGGTGAACTGGGTTTAGCATATATCTTGATGCTATGCCCCCAACATGTTTCTCACAGTCATATTTCTCATATTATGGGAATGTTGAAAAGACAGATGTACCAGGTATTCTTGAAAAAAAAAAAGTCCTTTCTATAAAGATTTAGAATACTAACAATCATGAAGTGAAGGATTCTTATTGCCAGTTATTGTCTTGTGGGGCATGTTGTATATTCAAGGCACTCATGCAGCTGGTAGCTATTCTATATTGTGTTATCTAAATGTCATGCAAAGCAAGCTGTACACTAATAGATGAATAATAATTCCCTGTCTCATTACTAGAAATCTAGCTAGTTAATTTCACAAAACAAACAATTAAACCCCCTTTGAAATTGCTGAACTAAATTATCTCCAGCAATAGCAAAATATGCTTCAGGAAGCCTGGACAGAAGTATGCAGAGGATCAACAAAGGCTGCAGGAAGACACAGAATTATTCAAGAACTGTTCAAATTTGATAGGATCCCTCCTGTTCCTTTCACCCTTACTGTATACATCAACTTATTTGTATCCTTTGTATTCCTGATTCAAGAAAGAATTAAAGATCAGTGGATCATCCACATGCCAAGAAATTAACTAAAAATACCATTTTTCAATATTATGTGGGAAACTCAAAATTTGTGGGACTTCAAATTGATAGAATTTGTGATGGAAGTGATAGGCATAACAATATATTGAGCAGACAGGTCTCTGGGGCAAAAAGTTCTAGAACTGCAAAACAAGAAATTCATAAATCTAGAACAGTTAAATGTGGGCATTTATTTGGAATATACTGTTCTTAGAAATTGCACAAGTTTTTGAAAACTATTTTTTAAACCATTGTTCAAAGGCTCGATCAAATTTTTTTTCCCAATCTCTTCACCTGCAAAAGCTATGTTCTGTTTGTTCTGTAAGTCTGAACATAGAGGACTCATGAATAAAAATGTTAAATAATATGTTAAAGATCACAAAATCCTTTAATCTATCTGAGACTATTTTCATGTTTTATTCAAAGCTTCACTGTGGATCAGAGAGAGAAACAAAGCTGGTTACCACTTATAATGGGACATTCCCAGGAGTTTCACAGCCATCCATTTCTAACCCTGGTAGTCCACAAGGATTTAGCCTTCAAAGATGCCTCAGACATCTATCCAAGTCTGAAGAGTCACTGTTTCTTCAGTGAACAGGCATGATTTTCTGTAGGAGGGGGAAGGGAGGAACATTATAGTGGAATGTTTTAAAGAACGTTGTGTCAGTTTGAAGCTTCTCAGATTTTGTGTACATCAGTACTCAACCCAGTAGATATGGATTCATGAGCCAAGAACACACAGCATGGTTGAAGTTGTCTTCACCACTTGGGTACCTTTCTTGTCTGGGTGTCGAAAGTATGTTTGAGAGGGAGAAGTAGTATATTTGTCTTGCAGAATACTTCAGTGTAGGTTTTAATTCATGATAACTGATGCATCTGAGACATGAGACCCTGAGACCTCCCAGGTTTTCAGAATAATTTGTTAGCATTCTCTACATGTGATGGTCATGCTAAATCCCAGATGGAGTTCCATTCTGCCTTCCATAAGCGGAGGGTAGTTACCCCTCAGGAGGCCTTTCTACAAGAACAAAACATGCTGCAGAATCTCACAAAAAAAAAAAAAAAAAAAAAAGGCAAAAAAAGCAGCCAGTGCTTTTTTTTTATTTCACCCAATAAAAATGTTAAGGAACAAATCCCTTAACCTTACAGTAAAAGGATCAGTGAATTGGGAACTTTTTACAAGGGCAACCCTTGGCTTTTTGTTCCTGCAACAGTTGTTATGGAGCACCAACAGAAAATTCCTTTGAAGCAGCAAATATGATGGATTTTAAACTGTGCAAGAGGTTACTCTTGGGATCAAGTTCTTTACTACTGACCTTAGCTGAATGTGGTTAACAGACAAACTGGCTCTGCGTTCTTTAAGTTTTAATTTGTACTTATATCATCAGTGACCAAGAGTCACTTTTCATAATGAAATGAAACGCAGACTAACAGAACAACTACCAAAGACTTACAGAGTGAACAGACTTTTTTGCAGACCTTTTGAACCATTTTTTCTTTTTGGGTGGGTTTTTTTGTGGGGTTTTTTTGCAGGGGTGAGGGGAAGAGGGTTGGCATACCTTTTCAGTATACCTTTTGATACCTTTTCAGTCCTTGGGTGCACCTACACTACTATTTTAGTCCAGCTCCAGGATGACTTTTTGGAGCAAATTTCCTGATTATTCCTACTCACCACACTTCAGCTTGCACTCCAGAAAGGTACGTAATACATCCGACCTATTAATGCACATTGAGTGCAAGGGAGCCAAGCTGGCACATAGTTTCTAGGAAAGGTTCTTTCAGGAATAATTTTCAAGTACATAAATTACTGAAGGAAAGAAGCAGAAAACTGGAGAGCACAACCATAGGAAGAACAAAGGTCATTTCCTTTCAGACAGGGATCACAGCTCTCTCTTCCATATGTCTTGAAACCCTGTGATTATTTTTAAAAGCAGAAAATGAATTCTAGTTTTTTTCCTGTGATTTAAGTGATTGTTCCTTCAGTAGTTTTAGAAAATAATGTAAACATTGAGCACAAGCAGGGAGTTATTGGCACAATGGCAAACTTGTCAGCATGATTCTATTCAGGATTCCTTCCCACAGGGAAATAGTAAATGTTTTCAACAGCATTTCAAATATTTTCAAAATAGTAGCTATCCTGACAAAGTCTTAGTAATACGTTCCAGATAAAAAAAGACTTAGTCCAGTCAGAGCAAGTGTTTTCACAGTATGGCATAGTGTGCCAAAGACAGGACTAAGTTTCAAGACCTTTTCCCTGATTTGCTGCTGGGTACCTTGAACAACTGATTACCGTGTGTCTCGGTTTCTTAGCATATGTAGCAAAAATAATGATTCCAGTCTACACTATAAAGAGGTTTTAAGTATTAGTGGGCTCTTAAACATCATCTATTACTTTATAATGCCTGGAGAATAGTCCATGTGTTTAATCAGTTGAGTTTTGGCAACTCAAATGTTGTTTAAAATTTTCAGGCATTACTACAAATGAAACATTTAAAAGTACACAGCACTTAACCCCCAAAACAGATGTTAACAAGAAGCTTAATTTGGCCAGATTATTATGAAATGTGTATAACTGATGGACCAGTAGAGGAGTCTGATGGATGAGAGCGTTGCGCGATGATGAGTGTTACTGGCACAGGAGAAACAGGGAGCTTGTCGTGGTTTAGCCCCAGCCGGCAACTAAGCACCACGCAGCCGCTCGCTCACTCCCCCTCCCACAGTGGGACGGGGAAGAGAATTGGGAACAAAACTCGTGGGTTGAGATAAACACGGTTTAATAGGACAGAAAGAAAGAAGGGAACAACAATGATAATACCAACAAAGGAATGTACAAGAACAAGTGATGCCCAATACAGCAATTGCTCACCACCCCGTGATCGACAGCCCGTCCCCGAGCAGCGATTTCCGCCCCCCGGCCAACTCCAGTTTATGTACTGGGCATGATGTCGTATGGTAGGGAATATCTCTTTGGCCAGCCTGGGTCAGCTGTCCCGGCTGTGTCCCCTCCCAGCACCCTGTGCACCCCCAGCCTGCTCGCTGGCAGGCCAGCACAAGAAGCTGGACTGTCCTTGACTGCTCAGCAACAACCCAAAACATCAGCACGTTATCAACAGTTTCTCATCCCAAATCCAAAACACAGTCTCACACTAGCTTCTGTGAAGAAAACCAGCTCTATCCTGGCTGAAACCAGGACAGAGCTGCTAACAATGGGCCCAGGGGACAAAAAAGGTAGGAAAGAAGATGAAAAAACTTGTGGACTGCAGAAGGAGAGAGCACTGAAACAATTAGGAAGATAAAACTATCACAATAATGAAGTCTTCAAATAAGGGAACACGGACTGGCAACACAGAACAATGACCTGTTTAGTGTAAACCATTAGAAAAGATGTAATGGCTGATCAGACCACACAGGTTATTAAGCAGCTACTAAGGAGCAGATAAAAGCAACACTATTATGACTAGTATAGTGAAGATAAACAGAAGAGGAGAAAACACAGCACATTTTGCAATGTCACCTATCTTCCTCTCAGCTTCCTATTTTAATCTCCCCTAATTTTAAATTCTCTCATTCCTCTTTCCAGACCTATGCTCCAGCTGTTTCCAGGCAGGCTCTTTCATCTCACTGGGCGCTGCCTTGTGTCACCATCACAGCTTCCACTTCTCCTCCCTGCATTAGACCTGCCCTAGACCCATCAGTGCATGTGGAACTAGAAAACAGTTTGCAGATTTCTGAGATACTGTGGGGCACTGTAACAAACATCTAATCCATGAGCTGGCTGCCACTGAGTTCTAGCAATACAGAAACCAAACAGATGTTTCACATTACACATTGTATATTCATATTGCTTTCATATTTCATTGCTTCTTTGAAAACTACATTCAAAAAAATGAAATGAGAGTGACCTGAAAATGTCTATAATTCATAGATAAGTAGAAAGGAGCAGAACATAAGCAGAGAGAAAACAAGAGCAGATATGCAGGTTATAGCAGGTCTAAAACCATCTCTCGTGGACACCAACTGAAAATGACCATTTACCATACTGCAAGATCTCTCTTTATTAGAAATACAATCCACTTAACTGTTAAAGCCAGCAGCCATGGTATTTCCCAGGCCAAATAGAAAGCCAAATAGCTCATAATAATTTAAGTTTAACTGCTGGGTATAATAAAAACACAATTTGAATATGTATGCAATATTCACATGACAGTAGCACAGTTTCTCCAAAATATCCTGGTAAACAGGAATTGACGTTCTGAGGTAACTGCTGTTCTGTTTCTTCACCAGCTGAAAATAACATACTGTGCTGTTTACGTTACATTTTTAGCTTTAAAAGTTGTACAAAGAAAAACTAATCAACATGTCACCTTTCACATTTTAAATACCCAACAGGTTATTAGAACAATGATCTTCTGAAATAAAAATTAATACAAATTTTAAATATACTCTTGATACAATTCAAGGGAAGTAGCAGCACTCATGGCTTTAGAGTCTGCTATTGCTGTGATATCAAGAAACAGAACATGCTTCCACTTCTTTTTAATAAAAAAGTTCTTCACAGACCTTAGAGAATCAAGTTTTATGCATGCAATAAATAATGCAGCATTTTCAACTGCAGAATGTAACTAACATAAAAGCTACTGAAAATCCTCATCTGTAACTAGAGGTAAATTGCATAATGCTTATTAATTTCTTGGATTCCATTTCAACCACTGAATCTCATATTTGCCATAGAGGGTTCTTAAGAACCTTAGATCTACTTTGACTTTGCAATGTGACATTTTTATCTTAAAACGGATTGAGAAAAAGAGAAGGATTTTTGTGATCACATAGGAGGAGACCTGACAATCTGCACCATACCTAAATCTCATTCTATACTGGAAGAGAACTTCCCCACTGTCCTGGCTGTTGCAGCCCTGGAAAAAAGACAGGCTGACTGCTTGGTGAACTGAGATCTGGAGACTCACAGCCATTGCTTTGATTCCTTATAAGCCTTCCATTTGCTTCACACTTTTATTTGCATGTAGCTTAATAGCAACTTGCTCTCTTCAGGCCTATTTACTAAAGCATTACTTTAAAAACTTTTATTCCCCCAGTTCTTCTATGTCCATTTTCCACTGTTGTCGGGCATATAAGACAGCCTTTCATCTTGGGCTGTCAACTGCCAGCACCTCCGCTCTCTCCCAGGAGAGAGCAGCTTCTTGTGAATTCTATTACTGCCTCACTCCCCACATCCCCTTTGCTTCTTGGATTTTACTCCCTTGTCTGTTTTCTCAGACTTTCCTCCTTCATTTTAAAGAGTGTCAAACAAGATTTCTGACACATTCTACAGATTCGCAATGATCGAGTTGCATTTTGCATCTCCACAGCACTCACCAAAACCTGCTATGCAACACACACTTCTGCGTTTCCTGCCAAGTGTGAACACCAGATTCAGACTGCAACTGACATTAAGTAGTACAAAAAAACACTGATCATATAGCTACAGTTTTATTTTTGTTTCCTCAAGCTGAAATATTGCAGTAATAATTTGTAAACTTTATTGCTGGTAATTTTTTTTTATACCTTCTAAATTTTTGTCAAATGTTTTTGACTGCCATTTTGCTTTGATTTGCTGTTAGGACAATCACTCAACTAAGAAATCTCCTGTATTGTTTAAGGTTTCCATTAGTTGTCATTTGCATCCAAAGGCCATACCTCCTTTAAATCTGTTATGAAATATTTCAGTATTATATGACCGAGCAAATATAAAAATTTTAAAATGCTTTCATTTTTTTATGCACTACTTTGTGTTCTTTCAGTCAGCACTGCACCACAGGACTCTAATGAGGAGATCTAAAGTACTATCTTTTTCCTACACCGCCCGTATTAGTCTTGTTCAGCTGTAATTTGCAGACTGGTGGTCAGTTTCTGACCTTGGGCTGTTGTGGAATTTTTAATTTCCTACAGAGCATAAGCTCCACTCCTATGTCCCCCAGAGCATTCTGTTCTCGGCCCAGCACTGTTCCTAATCTGTATGCTGGCACTTAGATGGTAAATTCTTTGGCAATGTTTGCGTGCCCCTGCATGGATGCTGATACTCAACTATATCTTTCCTCGACACCTTCTGTCCCTCAGGCATTTTTATTGTTCTTACATCATTTGTCTGATCTCTGCTACCGGATGTACTGTAACATTTTCCATCTAAATTCAACCTCCAAAAGCAGGTTATTCTTACTGGCAAACGTTGTTTAGCTGCTATTTTTCTGTTTAGTACATAGCCATTCCTATATGCAACATTCAGTCCAAATACGAAAAAGACAAGAGAGCTGCTAATCTGGTGGTTGGCACTTATGGCTTATGTCCATTCTATTAACTTATCATTATTTCAACTAAGAAGCATAGACCACTCATTATCTGGGTATTGATATCTTGGGCTGTGCTTTTATTTCTTACAGCAAGACAGCTCAGAAACTGTCCGTATTTCCAAATCTATTTTTTGACAAATTAGAGCTTATCAAAAACATTATTGCCTGTGTCTTCTCTGGAATTTTCTAAACCATTTATGTTCAACAATAGAGTTTATCTCTGTACACAGGAGACCTGAAAAACGTATCTCCACCCCAATTCTTTAAAAGGGAGTAAAGAATTATAGAATCGTTAAGGTTGGAAAAGACCCTTAAGATCGTCAAGTCCAACCATCAACCCAACACCACCATGCCCACTAAACCATGTCCTGAAGTGCCACGTCTACATGGGGTTTTTTAACACCTCCAGTGATGGTGACTCCAGCACTAGCCCGGGCAGCCTGTTCCAGTGCCTGACCACAAGTCCCAGGAAAGATTGGCAGAAGCAAAACTGGAAGCTAGGTCTACTAAGAGACGTGGCTCACTTATGTCACAGATATTGGGTCAAGAGTAGGTACCCTTGCTAGAGCACTGGTAGTACAGCTGGGGAAACCATGTGTAGCAAAGAGTTTAGTCCATGCATTGATCCATTTTAGTACTTTGAATATCAATCCATAGCATATACTTCTTACAATGTAGCAATATTTGGAAAAAAATTAACATACTTTTTAAAGAACTGCTACATCTACCCTTTTTCAGTATTCATTTTTGCAAAGATTTTTCATCAGATGTTTGGTCAGTCAATTCTGTTGCAGGTAACTAAATGTGTTAACTAACACTAATACAAAGATTTGTGAGACTCACTTCAGTTGACATCCTTAAAGATAAAAAGCTTTCTCAGATAATGGATACATGGAGTCAAGAGTACCACAGGTATTAGCAGTACCACAAAGAACAGTAGACTAATGAGTTTGATCCAAACAAATAGTTTAAACGTATTTTGCCTGCAACATTCTTCCATTACTATCTGTGGCCTGAAAATGAATGTGAGCATACTGGAAAAGTGAAGAAAAGAAACAGTGACATGTAAGGACAACCCTGTAGCAAAAACCTTAAGAGCTGTTTGAAAGCAATGTGGAAGCTGACTATAAAAGCACCATGAGGGTTCTTGCCCAGAATAATTACAAAAGCCTAAATCTCCTTCTCGAGCAAGGGTTCCCAATCTTTTGGGTTACTCCACAATGGAGTAACACTAGCATTGTGCATGTCACAGAATGGCTTTTATTCCCTGACAAATAAACATCAACAATTTAAGATGCTTAAACAAGCAGAACCTGCAAATTATCATCAGCACAAACATTAATTTGACTTTTTTAACAACAGATGATGATAAATTCCTTCTCACAATGTGAAAGAAAAAAAGTTTAACTGAAAAAAATCCTGATGTTTTTAGGTTTTCTGCCTTTTCAGATGTATGTTCAAATATGCATTTCTGCATATTTAGCAGTTTGTTAAATACGTTAAAAATGCTTTGTGCATTCCATGAGCTGACAAGGAATTGATGGAGAGTTGTCAAGGAAATTTCTGAAGTACTGTTGGTGCTACCCTTTTCTATGACAACATATGGGTGCAGACCAGTGGTGATCCTAGATTTACACCTCTGCCTCAGCTGTCCCCCTCAGCTGTGGAAAAAAAAAAGCATTTCTTTGTCTAGGCATTTAAAATCAATCGAACTAATGAATCTGAAAGCAAGATACTCTGAATCAGGGGATGGGGGGGAAAGCATTGGATTTTACAAGGGCTACATTTTAGATTTTGAGATTAAGTTTTATAAGGGCTAAAATAGCCCTTAGAATTCTAAAACTACTGACCATTTTCCTTTTATATGTTAGTGCAGAACACTGAAAATATATGGTTGTATTCATGTGTTGATGTTATTTGTCATTAGTAAAGATGCAACAGTCTCCTCTATCATTCATAAATATGAATATACAAGTTTCATGATCATGATTTTCATCCTATAAACCAGAATTGCAACAATACCACAAATGACAGTGTCATCACCATCATGAAAATTGAAGCTCAGAAACTTCTGCTACATCTATGTCCATGCTACATTAAAGCACCTCATAACTGCAGATGATGATTGCAGCAGCCTGTCAGTGACTGGCTTCAGCAAAACCCATCTGGATGCAACATGGCACAATAATTTCCTCTACCATCTCAAAAATACTTGCAGCTGAGCTCTTCCTCTTTTCAACATAAGAAAGTAGTTGAATGTTTCTAACACAATAGATTGTCAACGTCCAATTTATTTATTCCATACAGTATCTGAACACATTGCATACCACATAAGCTCCACAGTTTACATTTACCAACAGATGTTTTTCTTTCTGGAGCAGATGGTATATTGAGTGTACCGTGACATAATTCACATTTGCATTATCTGTCATGAATGCTAATGCATTTCATAAACTGAGTTTTGTGTTTTGATAAGATATTTTTAATAGCCATAGCATCTTTTTAAAAATCAATTAGTTTGGTAATACAATCAGGGAACCAAATCTTTTTTCTCAGTTGCAGAGAAAGGTATGATTTAACGTACCTAAAGGTAAGATATATATAAAAAAAAAGAATTAAAAAAAAAGGGGGCAAGAGAGATAACACTTTATTACCTTTCTTTGATCTGTGCATACTTATTTTATTTGTGGTTGTTAAATATGCAACTTCAAAGATTAAATTGTTTTTGTAAGAATTCCTAATTTTCTAAGCTATGAGCTAATTCTGAGTAATACATACTCAGAAAGAAAACTTGATCAACTTAAGTCATGAAGTCCTCACAGGCATAAATAAAGTGAAATAATTGCAAGTTGAACAATATCTTGCTAGATAAAGTTAGTAACTTCACTGTTCTTGGGCATGATGATGGTTCTGCTAAATAAAAGAAAATCCAAATTATTTTGGATTTCATTCTCAATTTACATTATTTTTTCTGTTATTTTCAGATCCTGGAATCTAGCATGCCACTAGGAAGTGACTGGAATACCCTGCTCAATAGCTTCCTAGAAGGGATGTATCAAATAATACATGCAGGTCCCAACAGGATTCTTTTTTTACAGTATCCAAGGTATATTTTCACATAAATGAACTCTAATTGCTTACTTTATGACTGCAATTACAGATTTGTCTTGATTCAAACTAACTTCCTATTGTCAGGTTAGTTTTTTCTCCCATCAGTTTCATCCCATACAGACATTGCATCCCATACAGACAAGTGTAACCCAGTTTTTCTGCTGGCATAAATGAGCCCAGCGTTCTTTAAAGACAATAACCTTTCATCAGTTTAAAATTAGCACAATGTGAGCTGAAACAGGCCTCCTGATTCAGAAGCCTGGAGTCTGGTTGGTGCTGTGTGAGAACAAACATCTCCTCACACATGTAAGTCAATCATTGCCCAACACCATGCTGCTGTTAGGTGTCTTGATACTTGCTTTTACACAGTTTGCTTGGTTTTGCACAGAAATGGCTGGCATGTTTAAGCACCGAGTACTCAAGGAAGTGTTATACAAATTGCAAACCAACACAGATCAAAGAAAGAACACAGCAGTGGAAAGACCATTCATTGGTCTGCTGTGGCACTGCAATTTGTAATAATACTTTCTTGATCAGCTTTGTATGAAAACCAAAAGCTAAAAACATGATTTTTGCATTTTACCATAAGAAATCCATACAACAGCAAGAATATGAATCACGTGTATAGAAGGCTTAGAACTTTAGGCTTAAAATTCTGTTCCTGTAGAGAACTGGGTTGATGATTGATATGATCATCTTTAATATGATGATGGTGATTGATATCCTATGATTGATATATCAACATAGTCATTCAGGATTATGTTATCCCTTCTCTGTCTCCTTTTAGATAAACTATTTGCAGCGTAACTCAACTAGTACTCGACATTATATGGCTATATATGTGAACTTTTTGAAGAGCTAAAAAGGGAAAATGAGCCGTTTTCCCCATCTACACAAGCAAAAGAAGTTTGGAGAAAAAAGAAGAGAAAAATTTTGGAGGGAAAAAAAAGAAAGTAAAGATGTCATGGGCAGGTAACTTAAAATGGTGGTATGATTTTATTCTTCATCCAGTCTGAATCAAATTTAATATGGCCTTACATACAAACTATTGAACACACTTCTCCGTTGATACAGATCCAGTGTCTTCTAAAGTAAATTTACAATATTCTTGCTCTGGTATTTCTGTTAAAATCTCCCTAGACCTAATAGTTTTCAACCCCAAGCTCCTCCCAATACTGTAATCCAGATTTCAGTATCAATACCGTAATTAGTCTAGGGGGATTCTGGTGGAGAATAGGTGGTCTTTGTACAAGACTTACCCAGGAGAGTTTTCCTTTTCATATGGGAAACCTCTGCCTATAGAAAATTATTTTCTCTACTATTTTCTTAAAAAACTAATGTGTGTTTTTAACACGATTTACTTCTTAAAATAAACACTCTCCAATCAAGTTCTGTTGCAATAAGAATAACTGTCAATGCTATTTGCTTCTTTTATAGGAATTGCTAAGATTATAGAATCTGGAAGTTGGATACTTTCGAAGAGACTAATCCCCTTCCCCACCAGTAAAAAATAATTACCCGTAATAGTAGTTTGTCACAACTAGCCCATTGAGATAGATGTTTATCATACTATGATGTTTTACGTAATTTGTTTTTCCTGAACTCAATTTAATGTAATTTATTTTAGCTCTCATGTGGGCCTCCATTATTGTTTTACAAATATTAAAATCTTATCTTAAAATTTGTAACTCATAATAGCTCATCATTACTCATTTTCATTAGTCTTGCTATTTGTCTGTGACTAATTTGTCCTACCTTAGACATCAAAGTTTGGTTTTGCAGGATTTAGTCTGCATGCATGTTATTAGGCATGAGAAGTACTTGCTTCTAGGAGGTTTTACCATGTTTCGTTGAGGTTCTCTTGAGTTCTCAGTTCATCACTGACAGCTCTGATTGGTCTTCATACCTGTCCATCCCTCACATTAGAAGAATGTTTATTCTACGTTCAACCTTTCTTCTTTTTAACAGCTTGTAATTCTTGATTTGCTAGTAATTTTGTATGATCATTAAACTTCAGTTCAAATGTTTCTGGGAGGCATTTTTTGTGTTTATTTGTGGTTTGTAGGTTTTAGTGTATAGTCATTTATTATCTAGTGCAGATTGTCTTAGCAGCCATCTGTCACTAAAATTCACAGTGGAGTGGCCCTCTTATCTACACTTTCTTTCCCACTTAGGTGCTTTTGAAAATCTTTCCCTGTATACACACAGGTGCAGAGTGGCTTGCAGCTTCATTTATTAAATATATGGTTCATTAGGCCCCATTTATTTACATCCGACAGAAATTTTCTTAAAAATATTCAATATCCCACTTTCTGGTCATATGTAGTCTAAAGGGAACCTCTGGGTCCTTCAGGCAAGCAGGTAAAGAAAGGGGTCGTAAGCCCCTTCAACAAGGAGTAGAAGGACAGCACTTGCTCTGTAGTTGACAGTGGAGTTCCTCAGATACATGTTCTCTTCCCCTAATGAAGTCAGTTCTAACTTGGGGCAGGTGGCAAGACAGAACAAGAAAGAAAAAAAAACCAAAACTTATTCCCTCTGTAATTCTGATGTCTTGTCCAAATAGTTACATACTGATATTTGTGATATTTGTATTCTTTTTTAGTGTTGGTATTATGAAAGATTCAAATTATATCATCAATCATTTGTCAAGTGCCCTGCAACAGCTACAGCCCTGCAACTAGTCTGGAAGGGTTTCCAGAACAACCACTTCCCACTCACATAATGCCAACACAAGATATACTTTCTAGCATCCTTTAAGACACTCAAAAGTGTAGTGCAAAAGGCCAAAAGGCACCGAATTATATCTCTGATACCATAGTTTAGTTTAAAACATACAAAACCCCCTCATATATCATAATATAGTTTAAACCAGAACACAACGATTTTGGGGTCACTAAGAAGCAGTAGATCCGAGCTATCCTGCTAAACATTGTCTCTATGATCTTTTGCGTTTCAGAGTGCTAAATTTCCTAGCCATTGCATATTGAAGTGTGGGATTCATAGAGTACAGTTATGGAATCCACAGGACCATATGGTCTTTCAATCCATCCTTAGACTAGCAAAAAATGAACACTTTCAAACTTGTATCATCAGCAATAGTTTCCAACTGCAGAAACACTCCTACCTAGTCACACAATTACATAACTGTGTCAAGCTCCATTTTTGAAGCTATATAAACTCCTCAGCCTCTATACCCAGCTGTGAAGATAATTCCAAATCATATATCTTTCAGTGCTTAGAAATATGCAAAGATTACTATTTTATCTTCTAACTGCTGAGGTAAGATTTTTATTATTTGCCTTTTTCCCTGATGTTGCAACCACCAATTTCTGGAATATAATCTGCACTTCCCCTGGCAGGGAAATCTCCTAGTCTCTAAAAGTGGAGACTTCTCTTGCTTTTTTCTATTATATCTTAATGCATATCTTCCTGAAGAGAAAAAGACGCACAAGCTGACCAAAAATTTAGGATAATTTGGATATAGTGTGTGTATACATATAGCAACAAATATATGAAATAGTATATATAGCAAAAAATGCATTAAATAACGCTACTCCTGCTAGAAAGGCTTCTTTATGTAATAGAACTACTTCTGAATTGGTTTCATATAAATGTTTTTCCCTCATAACTTGAAAAATAATGGCAAAGGGACAGGCAAGCTTCGCCATTTCCAAAAATCCCTTTGAATTAACACATTGATTTTGGAGGGAATGCAATGCAAAAGGCACTATGCCATGTAGCAGTATTTTTTGCTGTGCAGTCACAAAGGAACTAGAATCAAATGCCTTCAACAATAAAAAAAAAGTAGCTTGTTTTTCAAGTAAGCGTGTTTACTTACTAAAACACAGCAAACTGGACATCTTCGTACTTACCCAACACACGAATTTTCTCCCCATAGTCAGTCACCAGCTGCAGGTATGATTGATCCTGATCAACCAAATAATATAGCATTTACCCAAAGCACTTGGGATTCTGGGATATGTAGTTCAGTAGCCCCCATAATGCAACTTGTATGGATTGTCTGTATTTCCAGTAGTATTTGAGAATACTACTTGTTTGGAGTCATTAGGTGAAAAATAGTGTTGGTTTTTTGTGTGCTGTGTATAATACACATTTACTGAAGAAGTCATTACATATATTTTTAAATTAAGTATTCTGAAGACGTTAGAACAGCATTCATGTTTTCCTAGTTATGATTTGACATTGTATGATGTGATACTGGAATAGAGAATATTTGGCTTCAGCAAAACACGTTAGGCCAGGGTGGCACAAAGGACATTTTCACTGTGTTCCACACAACCTTCAAACGAGGAAATGACCATGCAAACTGAAAGAAGCGAAGACCAGGGAGAAGATGGAGACAAACAGAAGTTGATGAATACTGTCTGTGAGGTTTGTATTTTTAATGTTCAACACTTAAGGTGGCATTTATTTCAGCCACCACAGGATCACATTCCAGTTACAAATCCATGTAACGTTGAATACAGGAAAGCGGAACTGAAATGGAAATGTGGAATAAATGATCCATGTGACAGATTTGGAATGCTAAGTATCAAGAGCAGGCGCTCCTAGAGCAAACCACTTTGTAGACACCTGAGCAAGATGTGAGGCCACACATGCACAGTAGAATTATGGAAGAGATATAAGACCCCTAAAGGCACTTCATTTTCACATTCAAAGATCCAAATTTTTAGTTAAAAATAAATAGATCCAATCCAGAGTTAGAATTTGACTTATGTAATGTCCACAAACCATGCAAAAGAAGCTGTAAAGAGGCATAAGGCAATTCCTCCTAAGTAAATTAGATCCTAAAGGGGGAATACTAGCCATGAATGTGAACTGATCTTTTTTCCTGAAGAGCATCATCAGCTAAAACAAGCTACATCTGTTGCATCCTGATTAAAATAAAAGGCACTTAGTATAAAATATA
This sequence comes from Phaethon lepturus, assembly GCF_000687285.1. Lineage (NCBI taxonomy): Eukaryota > Metazoa > Chordata > Aves > Phaethontiformes > Phaethontidae > Phaethon > Phaethon lepturus. The sequence continues at coordinate 10 of NW_010564268.1, read as the reverse complement.
ATATATATTA
>NW_010564267.1:60817-61122 GCF_000687285.1 Phaethon lepturus | reverse complement strand
TGGGGACAGAAGATGTCTTGGTGGGCGAGTAGGGAGATGTCCGGGGGGAAGGGGCTGTAAGGGTGCAGGGGGTCGTGGAGATGTGCTGGGGCGGGAGTTCTCGCGGGAGAGCGGGGAGGCACCCTTGGGGGCAGGATAGTGGGGGGCCTTGGGCAGAGGGTGCCCCAGGAGAGGTCAGGGAGGTCTTCTGGGGGGCAGGAGGCAGAGTGTGGGCCATGGGCTGGGGAGGGGAGCTGTCAGCCCCCCGGGGTGGGGGAGTGGAGCTTGTTGTGGCCAATGCCCTCTCTCCATTTTTCAGGGGCTGA
>NW_010564267.1:55653-60688 GCF_000687285.1 Phaethon lepturus | reverse complement strand
ACGTGTAGTGGATTCATGGAGGAGACGAAGCGGTTTGGAGGTTGATATGTGGGTTTGTTTTTTTTAATCAGTGTTGCCACAATACGGTGTGGTTCCTACAACAATTTGGAAGCTCTCTGATAGCAAATGTTTTGCTTTGGATGCAAAATGTCTCTCATTGCAATGGTGATTTGCCTTCCTCGTTTCCCAGATGAAGGAAGATCGCTTTCGGAAACTGTTCGCCGCCTTTGGCACGCTGACCGATTGTTGCTTGAAGTTCACCAAGGATGGCAAGTTCCGGAAATTTGGCTTCATTGGCTACAAGTCTGAAGATGAAGCTCAAACGGCACTGAACCATTTCAACAGAAGTTTCATAGACACCTCCAGAGTCACAGTGAGTTGATCTTTAAAAACAGCTCTTTTGATTGTTAAGAAAGTTTGTCACTGGAGATTTTGGTAGCCTCAGGGGTGAGCAGCCAGGGGTTGAGAAAGCCTGGAGATGAAGTCCTCTGCAGCAAAACGTCGAAGCCTGATGCCAGGCCTCGCTGCTGGAGTCTCAAGCGGGTACTTGGTTCAGATGGGCTGTGCTCGTGCGCTAGCAGTGATTTCAGTGCTGGGTGGAACAGCAGCATCGGGTTTTGAGCTGTCATAATCTGAACTTTTGAACTTGAGGTAATTTTTCTTTTTAAGTCATACCTCTTGCTGTTTTGGGCAGAGGATGATTCATGATAAACAGGACAACTTATTTGACTGTGCTTAAATGAGCACAACAAACTGTTCCCCATGTTGAGTAAACATGTAGCCCTGTGCTTTTAAAGTGAACATCTGTATGAAGCTGTCTGTTCTTCTGCGCACATACCCTCCATGCTGTCAGGGTTATAAGAAGGGTTCCCGAGTGAGGGTTGCCCAGCAGTTACAGAACCAGACTGTTGAACATATGTTTAATTAAAGATCCGATTCTTTTCAGGTTGAGTTATGCAAGTCTTTTGGTGACCCTTCAAAACCCAAAGCGTGGAGTAAGCACTCTCAGAAGGCCCCTGTCTCAGAAAAACAGACCGAGAAACCTGTGGCAAATGCAGCTCCTGCAGGCACAAAGAAAGTGAGTCCCTTGTTTCTTCAAGGCTCTGATGTATGTCAGTGACTTGGCAGAGAGAAGGATAGCCCAATGTGTGGAGAAGGGCACAGAGTAGCTGGGACAGCAGATGTTGGAGCTCTGGTTCTGGTATTTTCTGCCTTGGGATCTATGTTCCCTGTACTGCTAGGTTAACTGAGAAATGATCTCGGCTATGCTTCTCATAAGCCTGTCTAAAAATTTTTTTTTTTCTTTCCTAGGATAAGAAGAAGAAAGATCCAACAGAAAACTTAAAGGAGGTGAGTTAAGGTTAAACTGCAATCCCTACATCCTTGCTAGCTTGTATTAAGAGCAAGAGCTCTTTTCTGTACTGCTTCCTGTGCTGTTAATTCAGGCAAGGTGTATGATTTAACCAACTTTGTGACAGTCCAATTCTACTGTAACAAACCATGATTTTTACAATCCCAACGTTGGGGACCAATTTTTTAACTGTCATGTGAGCACACACGGCATCCAGGACAACCCTGTTTCAACAATTGTGGTTTTTAACCTTATGTGAGTTTTGTCATGTTTAATTTGTACAACAATTGTGGTTTTTAACCTTATGTGAGTTTTATCATGTTTAATTTGTACATTTTTAATTTTTAATGTTTTGTTTTCATCTTTAACCAACTTTGTGACAGTCCAATTCTACTGTAACAAACCATGATTTTTACAATCCCAACGTTGGGGACCAATTTTTTAACTGTCATGTGAGCACACACGGCATCCAGGACAACCCTGTTTCAACAATTGTGGTTTTTAACCTTATGTGAGTTTTGTCATGTTTAATTTGTACATTTAAAGGGGTTTCTAAACATCAATTACCAAAAAGAAAGAGTAGGACTGAGAGATCTTGAGACGACTAGTCACTTTAAGTGCTCACCTTGTGTGAAGTGGACTCCCCTCTTAGGGATTTTTTTTACATTGCTGGAAATGAGATGATATCTTTAAATTAAAACTTGCTGCTAGCTCTCCTGTGTCTGTGTTCACAGCTTGTCTGCTTTGTTTCTTTTTCAACAGCTGGAAAAAGATAAGACATTCCAGGAGTTCTTGGTGGTTCACCAGAAACGGTCTCAGGTGGCCACTTGGGCTAATGACACTTTGGCAGAGGAGCCCAAGAAGGGAAAATCAAAGCCAGCAGCTGATTATCTCAACTTTGATTCAGATGAGTCTGAGGAGCTGAGTGAGGAGGAGGAGGAGGAGGATGGGAATGAACCCTCTGAAGATGAGGAGGAAACTAAAGGTACCAAAAGGAACTACCGCCCCTTGCTTGTCTTTGTCTCAGGGAGTGTGAGAGCAGGTGTGCTGATTGGACCTAACTCGGAGTCCTGCCTCCAAATGGAGACAGTGTCATCAGGAAGGTGGTTTCTCAAGGATGAGTCTCATTCTGTGTGCTGTGGATGTATGGTTGTTTTCCCAAATTTGGGGAAATATGGGAAAGGCAGCTTCTGATATTAAGGGGTTGGCATTTGTGCTTTCCCCTGGGTCCTTAAGTCAATGTCTAGGGAAGAGTAACAGGGAAACATCTGCATCTTTCCCTTAATAGCTCTCCTAGCCTGCAGAGCTGGCTGTGGTTTGTTTATTTAGTAACCTGTAGCTGATGTCTGTGAACTTGTCTGGTCTGCCTTTGGTGCGTATTTCTGGAATTGTTGATGTGTCCTTGAGCCCTGTCAGAGTTGATGGGAAGGGACAGAGTTTGGTATCTTGGATCCTGAAAGGAAAACTGTATCCAGTGGAGCAGTGGGTGGAAATCTGGGCTGCGGTCTGGTGTTTGTCATCTTAGAATCCAGTGTCCCTGCACCAGTGATGAATGTGATTTTGGAGCCTTTCTCCCTTCCTACATGGTGTTTCCTTGTGCTGTTCTGTTGGAGTGAATGGCATTTTCCCTGCTGCTCCTCATCTCTCTTTGGGTAACTAAAATGTAGGTGTGATCAGTTGATCTTTGGTGGGGGTGGAAGGGTGTTTTGGAGAAACCCTGCAAAGCTAAACTGAACAACTGAAAACCTTTTCTGGGCTCTGCTTGAAGTATTTAATTAAAATTGAGACAAAATACTTTGCCATGGAGTTCTTCAAGCTCCTTTCTAATTTGTTCTATATGTGAACTGTTGCTTTGAAAAACAGTGATCCAGACATGTCAGTCTGGAATTGCTGTGATAAAATTGCTTTGCTATTCCCAAGCCTTTCCTTCCTGTGGAAAAGGTAGAGGTGAGGAAGGTTGTGTCTGTTCTCAGCTGTTACCTGGCTGGGGAGAGAGCAGCAGCATCTGTGTGCAAAACTTCTCTGGTCTCTCCTCTCTGACAGCAAAGAAAGGAGGGAAGGCAGCTACCAGCAAAGACCTCTCGGATATGGATTACCTGAAATCTAAAGTGGTGAAGGATTCTTCCTCCTCATCCAGCACAGAGGAAGAAACGGATAGTGAGGAGGCGGAAGAAGAAGGTGAGAGCAAGGAGGATTTGGGCATTGCAGAAACCATCAGCACCCACACAGATAAAAGGGGGAAGCCAAAAGCCCAGCAAACACAGCAAGAGACACCAGTGGAGAAGAAGAAAAAAGGATCCACACTAGAGGTATAGCTCAATTAGACTTTTGTCTTATCTAAAGCAGGAGTTTTATGGGATAGTATGTGTCTGCCAGTCACTCCAGGGATGAGCTGAAAGCTTGAAGTCTGAGGGACCCCCTAGGTACCAGCTTTCTTGCTGCACTGAGTGGGAGCCATTAAAAAAGTTTGCTGGATCTTCCCTTAGCGCTGATTGAATTTCCCCCTCCAGAAAAGGGACTTCCTAACGAATGCTATTGGTGCCCTTTTCAGAGGCTTTTCTGTGTTTCCTGTGTCCATCTCTCGCTGCAGGAGACACTGTGCTGCAGAACTTGTTTTTTAGTGACTGGGTTTGACCATCCCAGCCAAACCTTGCACCCTCACCTGGCAACCCCTGCCCAGGCTGATGCAGTTGAGAGAATCTCTTTATATTCTCTCCCACGCTTCAGCCTCCTGCTTGTTGGATAAGACCAGCTTGCTGTGACTTTTGCTGTTTTTCATTCAGCTTTTCTTTTTCTCCCCCCTCCCCCGCCCCCCGCTGTCCAGAACCAAGGCAGCTCAGCGGAATCTAGCACACCATACACAGTGAAACTTCGTGGTGCCCCCCTGAACATCACTGAGGTAAACTTTGTTACCAGGCTGGGAATGGAGGCACAAGGGTGTTCTCAGTGTGTAACTCTGCATGATCTTTGCAAAGACTTCTGTCTTCACTTATGGAGCTGTTTTGAGGTGATATGGGCTGTCAGGGAAACTTTTGAACTTGGCTTTGTGCGGAGATGTTGTATGTTGCATGTAGTGTTTTTGTAGCATATATACAAAACCAAAGTCTGAAACCTGCTGCTTCCTGTATCTGAGGATTTATTCAAACAATTATAATTCTTCCTGCAGCAAAAGATTCGTGAATTCTTCTTGCCTCTGAAACCAGTGGCAATCCGGATAGGAAAAAATGCCCAGGGGAAAAATACAGGTAATGTGTATATGTGGAAGGGGGGGTTGGATCTGTGAGTTAGAGGACCGCTCAATCACACCTCTGCTCTTTCCATCTGCAATTCCAAATTGCTGGCTCATGTCCAGATTCTTAGAGACCTTTCTGTGACTTTGCAGCTCACCTGCCCTAGTTGCCGTCCGTAGGATGCCGTGGGTAGAGTCATGTTGGCTGTGCTCCTTGAGGAATAGTAGCAGGAGCCTTTTCTTTGATCTGCCTCCAGAACTTTTCTGAACATCCCAAACCACGCCAGGGAAATTTTTCTTCCTCTGGGATAGCTGCCTCCAGAACTTTTCTGAACATCCCAAACCACGCCAGGGAAATTTTTCTTCCTCTGGGATAGCTGCAGCAGCACCCAGGGACTTTGCTGACCTGTGCATATCGGCTGCAGAGCGGTCTTTAGCCAAGGTGGGTCTCCTGA
>NW_010564267.1:47714-55618 GCF_000687285.1 Phaethon lepturus | reverse complement strand
GTGTGGAGCAGGTCCTCAGAGCTGGCAGGGAGCTGTGCTATATGCTGTTTTCCTTTCATAGCCTAACAGCAGATGCACCTTTTATTTGCTCTTGGAGACACCTGTGAAAGCCTACTTTAGCTGTTAACTCAGGCTTCTTTGGTTTGCATGTAGAGAATAAGCTTTAAAAGGCAGCTTTCCAGTCTGACATGGCCATTTTCAGGCTGGATTGAAACTTTAATAGGAGTTGAATGCTTTATCTATAGGAATCTATATTAAAGAAAGCCCAATTCACCCTTAATTAGCCAATTAGTGGTTTTGTGTTCCCCACATGATGCTCAGTTGAACCTTTCCTTTCTCCAAGGTTACATCTTTGTTGACTTGAAGAGTGAAGCAGAAGTGCAAAGGGCCTTGAAGCGAAAAAAAGAATTCATAGGTAAGAGCTGTTTATTCCTTCTTGTTCTGGCTGATGTCGATGGCAGGGTGCTCAGCTGCTGAAGTGTTCACTGCAGGAGTGTCTCCCCTTGGTTTAGGTTTTCCCAGGCAGATGGTGGGGGTGGTTTCCTCTAAACCAGGTGCTCTGTCAGGAGCAGCATAGAATTGGCAAGTGACTGAGCTGTGCGTGTTGCTCTTCGGCCCTCACGTGCTTGAAATGTATCTTGCTCTTCGTATAAAAATGCTATTGTTTAAATCAGGTTGGGGTGGTGCGCGGGATTTGTACAAACGATTCTGTAAGCCTGTCTTTGAAACCTGTTCTTGGCCTAGCCCTTAGCGGGACTCCTAGAACTATATTTGCAGAAATCATATGCAGAATGGGAGTATCTACGTGGAAACCTGTGGACTAGATTGGCACGGGCAGAAAGGCTGGAGCTTTCTGAAGGGAAGGGAGACTGTGGAGTTGTCTAGCAAATGTTATCCTGGTATTTATGAAGACTGATCTCTTGCAGCTTCCCACCCAGTCCCCCGTGGTTTTTTTTTTTAAATCAGGCAGAGTTCTGCTCAAAGCTTGTGGAATTGTAATTGCTTGTGCTGCTGCTGTAAGCCCAGGCTCTTTGTGCATTGATATTGATTGCCCATGGCCTTGGGAAGCAGGTAATGTGCTTCTCTGTGTGTTTGTGGATTAGGTGGACGATGCGTTGAGGTATTCCGATGTGGGAATACCCCAAAAGAAACTGTTACAGCAAAACCCGATAACCAGCCATGGCAAAGAAGGAAGAGGGACGATGAGGAAGAAGAGGACTTGGCTGAATCAGGGAGACTCTTTGTCAGGAATCTTCCCTTTACTAGCACTGAGGAGGACTTGGAGAAGATCTTTTCCAAGTATGGTAAGTATTTGCTGTGGGACTGGGACTCGCAGGGCTGTGTCTTTCCTTCGTGCGCACAGCGGTATTCTTGCTGGGTGTGAATGGACGAAGCTCTGTGTCCCACGCCTCTCGGATGTGGACTGTCTCCCTTCGTCTTTATTGCCTGGTGCGGTAGTGCATGGCTGCTTGGCTTTGAAGCTCGTGCTGGCTCTGTGCTCCTTCACTTGAAGCATGTGCTGCTGTGTGCATCTGCCCTCATCCCCCTCATGGCATCTCTGATGCAATACTAAAAGCTGTTGCCAGTTAGCATACGCCCCAAAAGCACCTGCTGCATGAAATAACTGATCAGGCAGGAGATTTCTAGATACTGTATGTAAGAGGTGAATTTCTGAGATACACCCTAACTTCGTGTTCGTGTTTGGTATGTCAAGTGGAAGCTTGAAGCTTCCCTTTTCTAGCTCAGAGTCGAACAAATTTAAGCTTGTCATGGCATTAGGGTGTCCTGGAGCGGGGGGAGAAAGGACTAGGTTGTGGAAATCTTTATTCCTAAATGAAAGTAAATGCAGCTGCTCAGAGCTTGCCTGGTTTCTGTTGTGCGACAGAGCCCTGTGAGCTGCCACACAGTGCACAACCGGACTTGGGGTGCTTTTGCTGGGCCCACCTTGTCAGTCTGCAGCCAGCAGCTCCTCACCCAGGCCGGTGGTTTGCTGCACACCCTCTGCAATACCCAGAGCTGCTCTGCCCTCCCTGGCTCCCCTTTTCCCTGGCTTTTGCCGGAAGGTGCCAGTTCAGAGCATGTGATGGCTGTGCGAGGACATCCGTCACAGTGAAGCCTTGCCTTTTGCAGGACCCCTCTCGGAGATCCATTTCCCTATAGACAGACTGACCAAGAAACCCAAAGGATTTGCTTTCATCACCTATATGATTCCTGAGCATGCGGTGAAGGCCTATGCAGAAGTGGATGGGCAGGTGTTCCAGGTACGGTGACTGATGGTTTTCCTGTGCTGTTGCACTGCAGCTGGTGGGAAAATTTGTTAATAACGTGGCCAAGTGTTTGCTTCTCTGCTTTGCTGAAAAGGTTGAGTCTCTTCTGCCTTGCTGTATGGGAACACAGTTGCTTTTGGTAAAGTAGCCTGGTTTGAACAGCCTCGCAGGTACCGGTATCTGAGCAAGAGGTGGTGGAGGAGATCTGAGTCTCAGCTTCTCACATTGTGTGGCTACTTACAGTAATGTCTCCTTTGGTAAGGAAGGTTCCCTCCTTCTGCCTAGGCTGCTTGACTAGGAAACCTGCCAGAAAATTTCCTCCGTTCTGCTTAGTTTATGAACTTCTGTGGGTTATTTCAGAGCTGCTGGACCTCTTCTTCCTTTCTTCTAGGGTAGAATGATGCATCTTTTACCATCCACAATCAAAAAGGAAAAAATCGAAGATGTAGATGCAGAAGAGTCTTCCTCCTACAAAAAGCAGAAAGAGGCCAAGGACAAAGCCAATAGTGCCAGGTACAGAGATGTCTTGTAGCAGGGCAAAACAACACAGCCTGCCAAATTCTTAAGCAACAGGAATGCATGTGGGGTCTTTGCAGGGACTGTATAAATCACCGAAGTCAAAGCGTTTGCTATGCAGCTTTCTGCTTCCTTTATCTCTTACCTACTTGATTGCTCTGCCCAAGAAGCTCTCGTAGTTCAGTGAGCAGCAGAAATTGATAGAAACGTGTTTTTCAATGGCTTTGTGCATGAGTTTATTTCTCTGATGTCTAATAAAAGTTGGTCTGATGCTGTAATTCTTTAGGGTAGTGGTTTCGGATCAGCTGGGTCTTTCTCCATTACTGGGCCACTGTATTTATAAAACACGTAGGAACTCTATCTTTCTGTGTGACAAATTAGTTTGAAAGTGGCTGATACTTTCAAACTCAAAAGGGGAAGGAATGCAACCTTACTCACACAGGCTTTATGCTTTTTAGGAAACTAATTGAAAAAAAAAAAAGTGTTCCTCTGAACCAACATCTGAACTTCCAGCAGTAACTGCAGAGCTGTGGCTGGTGACCTCTAGGGAAGAAGAGTAAGGCTGCCTGCACTGCTGCCTTTCTGTTGCCTCTCCACTCATGCCTCCTTCATCCTGACCCACCGCTAAGGATCTTCTATCCTTCTTTCCCTCTAGCTTTTCATCCTGGCTGCTAATGGTGGCATTCAAAGCTCGTTTTTTCACAGCACCATTGGATAGAGAGACACCAGTAGAAGAAGGGACTGTGTGACCTGGCTCTTCTTTTCTCTTTCCAGCTCTCACAACTGGAACACGTTGTTTGTGGGGACAAACGCCGTGGCTGATGCCATCGCTCAGAAGTACAATGCTTCCAAAAGCCAAGTGCTGGATCATGTGAGTTGAATTATTGATCATCTGGGATGGGAGATCATTTTCTCATCTGTTTCCTCATGCCCAGGGCCTGCCTGGTCTTTTTGTGCAATGAAAGTCTCTGTGTATCCATGAACACCACACAGGTTGAGAGATCAGCGGTGCTGTAGCCTCTCTGTGGGGTCTGAGCCTAGTTATCCTTTTGTCACTGGAGGACAAAGTCACACTCCCCATTCCCTCAACCACTCTTGCGTTGTCTACATGACTAATTGTTGGGAATTTGCACCGTAAAGCTCAGATCCTTCATGGAAACTTCATTTTGCCTTGGGAAGTGTTCTGACTCCAACAGCAAACCTCCTAGCAGCATCAGAGGAGCTGGAGAATTGTACCTTCAAGCTTTCTGCCAAATTCCCTTTGCATCTTCTTATGAGAGCGACAGGAACAACAAATGCACAGCATCTTCCTCGATGAGGCTCTTTGTTTCCCTCTTTTGAGCTTTGTCACATTGTTAACTGCTGTTCTTGCCTGCAGGAGAGTAAAGACAGTGTGGCAGTGAGGGTCGCTCTGGGAGAAACCGAACTGGTTCAGGAAATTCGCCGGTTCCTCATTGAAAATGGAGTCAGCCTGGATTCCTTCAGTCAGGTGAGATGTCCAGCTGAAGGCAGCAATGTGGACCTACCTCTTCTATATGATGGCCTAGTCCTAGCATCCTCAGCTGTCTTTGAAATTAGTAATTAAAGCCTCAACATCTTGCAGGATTGAACCCTTACATGGGTTAGAAAATGTTCTGTCCGTTTGAAAATGCAGCTTTCGTTCACACCTACGGGATGGTTGAAATGCATAGTATGACGGCTTATAGAATGGTGGTCAACTTGCTGTAGGCGGAGGAGTCCTGTGTCTATACCAGGGTGGATCTGGAGCTGAAACCTCTGTACATGAGCACTTGTGGAACAGAGGGGTTGTACTGGGGTATGGATCTTATAGGAAGTGTTTTCTAAATGCCTGTTGGCCCTTTTGGATCCTGGAAAGGGGTGACATAGAGTGAGAGAGCACAGCATGTTGGATCTGAAATCTTCAGTTAGTAAGATACTGGGTTTTGCTTTTTAAAATCCAGTCTCTCCTTCCTTCTCCCGCCGAACTCCCAGGCTGCTGGCGAGCGGAGTAAAACGGTGATCCTGGTAAAGAACCTCCCTGCCAGCACGAGCGTAGCGGAGCTGGAGGACGTCTTCGGCAAACACGGCAGCCTGGGCCGGGTGCTACTGCCAGAAGGAGGCATCACGGCCATTGTGGAGTTCCTAGAGCCAACTGAGGCCAAACAGGCATTCACCAAGCTGGCCTACTCCAAGGTGAGCATGGCGAGGGGCAGGCAGCTGCCTGGAGAGTGCAGATCTTGGCTAGTTGGGAAGCTGCGGAAAGCAGTGTGTACTACAAATGTGAGGGGCAGAGGGCTTTTGAGGAAGTGAGTTATCCCAGAGCCACTGCTGTTACCCTCTCTCTCTTGGATTTAGGGAAGTGCCCAGAGCATCCTTGGGTGGCAGGGGCTGAGTAGGGCTCTCAAGCTGCAGAAGACAGCTGGAGGAGGGTGCTGTGACACATCTAGAAAAGCCTCGGTGGCCTGGGTAGGGTTTCTTTTACCTCTCGCAATACAGGAGTATTGGAGCTCCCGTTGGAGGCCCTTTGCCTAGCTGTGGCCCGTGCTCCTTGACCTCTGGTTGTCACATGGTCCTATGTGAGGTTGGATACAGACTCTCTCCTTTGGTGAAAGAGAATTGAGCCAGCCAAAAATGTTGTTCAGCTTTTCCGCTGCTGTTTTCCATAACAGAATGTTTGAGGGGAAGATAAAGCTGAGAGCAGTGCTTTTTCTTTAGGCTTTACCCTCCACTCTTCATGTGTCTCCTGTGTTCTCTTTTTACAGTTTCATTCTGTGCCGTTGTATCTGGAATGGGCTCCAATGGGTGTCTTCTTCAGCCCAGCCCCTCAGAAAAAAAACCCTGAGGCTCCAGAAAAGGAGGGCAAAGCAAGGCTGGTACCTGGTAAGAGCTTTGAGTTTGGGACAGTGGTATCTCTGGTTGTTTCTCCACTCCTTCACGTGTAAAACAGCAATGCTGATATTCCTGACCCTCTGGGGATGGAACCAGCCTCACAGTGTCCTCTGCGTGGTCCTTAGGATCATCTGCTCTGGGTGTATTAGTTGATCATACCACACAAACGTTGTGCTCATTCCTGTCCCGGCCCTCCTCACCTCTTGGATGAGGCGCGGGCAGCAGAGTGTGGCTCATGGCGCACAGGTCCCGTTTGGACTGGGCTACCATGAGCTCTGGGAAGGGATTTTTGGTCCAGTCTGGTGTCGGCAGCAGCCATCGGGAGAGCAGTAGCTGTCCTCTGTAAGCTGGACCTGACCTCTGAGCGTGTGTGCAGTTGTGTGCTGTGCAAGGACGCTGTCCCTGCCTGTGGGCAGCCAAGTAAGCTGCAGCAATGGAAGTGCTGGGCAGCAGTGGATGGAGAGGCTGACTTGCCAGTGAGAGGCTGTGGGTCCCTGTACATATTTCTCTGCTCTCATGTCAAGCACCGCTGTATGCTTTGTCTGGGTGATTTCCCACTGCTCCCACTTGCAAAGACATGATCTTCCCTCCTTGAGTATACCTTCTTTTTCCCTGTCCCAGGGGCTGTAAAAATAAAATCTTGCCTATATATTTAAAACATTTCAAGATCCTTTTCAAAGAGAGAAAGAAGAGGCTGGAGAAGCATGGCTTTATGTAGGTTTGTTTTGCTAGAAGCTATTTCAGGACTCTGAGGTTTTGGGAGTGGGGAGAAAAGCTGATGAAAAGCCTCTTCCTGGGCTGCCATTCTGTGCCGGGGTCACAGGGGAAGGCTGGAGCCAGGGGGAGGTGGGGGGCCACTTTATCTCCCAGTAACCAAGACCTTCACCTGCGGATAAAGGGCTTTAAGCGCAGGAGCTCCTGGAAGGCTGCTCAGGGCTGATAATGGTGTTTGCTGCCAGCCTCTGGATCTGGGAGTGGGAAGGGAGGGGATGCGCAGTGAATGCCTTGCTCACAAAAAGGCTTCGGGCAGTGGTGCGTGGCCGTGTCATATTGTGCCAGCCACAGACAGAGGCACCTCTTCATCCCACCCCTGTCTCGCTGAATCTCTTCCCTCCTCCTTCCTCAAACAAGCCTCCTTCAAAGGCCATGGGTTTTTTTCCGTGCCTTGTTTGGTAAATACCCCGATGGCTGGAGCAAGGAGGGTCGGACCAGCTGACCAAAAAGGCTTGGACTGTGTGGTGCTGGGGGCTGAGAGGGCAGCAAGGTGGAGCCACGTAAGGAAAGACGACTCTTGGGATGGAGCTGGGGGGTCTCTGCACACCCCTGGCCCAGTGCAGGTTCTCCTCATATGAAACAAGGGAGAAAGAAGCCTAGAAAAATCACCGAGGCTGGATATTAATGCCAAAGAGAGATGCATAGTTTACCCCTTCTAAGCACAGTGTCAGCTGTGCTGTAGGACTTGAAGCATCTCTAAAAGACAAGTGGTCTAGTGAGGAAAGGAGTTGGGAAGTCAGTGGATGAGAGCGAGCAAGAGACCTCATGTGTTATTCTCTGATGTCTAATCAGGTCCTAGTCCCACTGCAGTCTTTGCTTCAGTGCAGGCTCTAACAGGTCTCTCCTCTTCCCTGTCACATGTGCTCCGTAGCTTTGAGGCCTCTTCATCACATTAAGTACAGTAGAAATTATTACGCCATTTTAGAAGTTGGGAAGAGAGGGAAATGGATGGATGGAGAGAGTCAAAATGCGGTTGCCAAAGTCTCTCTCCTTGCTAAGACCAGCTGCAAATACCAGCAGGCTTGCCCACTGATGCTGTACAGTATCCAGGTTTCTGTTAACTTCCCAGCTGTGGACAGGCACTCATGGCTCCATCGTGGGGCTTGGGTGCCCCAGAGGAAGCTGTTGTGCTGACTGCTGCATTGCAGCTTGATTACTTGCAAGGTTTGTACAAAAATAGTGTGTGATGGTGTTGACCTGAGCAAGGTTTGTGGGTCACGGAGTACAAACCCATGGCTCTGGAAGTGTTAATGCTGTAGAGAAGACCTTTTAAAACCACAGCACAGCCTCTGTGCTGGGTGCAGTTCTTCATTGCCCTTCAGTATGTGCTCGGGCGTAACAGACCATATTCCTTCACATGCTGATGGGGGTGTTATTTCACATCCTGCAGATACATATTGGCAAGAGATGAGATTTCAGAGCATTGCAGAAAGATGGTCAAGCAAGTTTGGGGCCCCT
>NW_010564267.1:36022-47683 GCF_000687285.1 Phaethon lepturus | reverse complement strand
CAGCAGGTGTCTGGCTGGGTTTGATGTGAGGGTGTCCAAGTGCTGGGGAAGCAGGTTTGTGGCGTTTCTACACTCAAAGAATAGGCAATATTTTAGTTTTCATGGGGATACGTTCATATACAGTGTGTTGAGCTTGCTTCAGTCTATGTCCAACCACAGAGCAGCTGCTGCTGCTGGAGTAGTAACTATTTGCTGGGATAGTGGGCAAGTTCCTCCAAAATTTGACTTTGTTACATCTTAGGAAATTGAGATGGTTATTTTTTCTTTCAGGTGATGACACTGACACAGCTGTAAAGGGCTCAGAGGAAACAGCAGCACAGGAAGAAGAGGAGGAAGAAGAAGAGGAGGAGGAAGAAAGCATTCCTGGGTGTACCTTGTTCATCAAAAACCTGAACTTTGCCACCACGGAAGACACACTGAAGGAGGTAAGACATAAGCGAGGAGGGCGAACCAGATTTTGCTTAGCACAGTCTGCTCAGGTGGAGCAGGAGGGGGTTGAGTGTGTGGTTGAGGGCCAGACTGAGATGCCTGGTGGAGTAAATCCCCTACTCCCAACATGGGCTATAAGAAAGGGCTCTATTCTGCTGCAGAAGGCAAGGGGCAAGCTGTTCTCCACCTCTGTTGTGCTGACGGTTAAGTCTTTAATGGAGTTAAATTGCAGCCAGTATGACCTAATGGGAAATGAGGGAGCACTGGATGGTACTGGGACTGGGAACCTCTGCTTTGGGGTTTCAGGTGTCGGTTAACACAAACATATCTGAAACAGTTTTGATGGGGTTTAGCTCCATGTCGGGACAGGTGGAGACAGTGGGAAATAATTTTTAAGACTCCTCATTTCCCATGCTTTCTGTAATGCTTCTCCTTGGGACAAGCACTTGTGCAGCTGTGATACTGCTTTGTGTGTTAAGGCAATAAAGAAATAAATGATGGTTTCACAGAGATGTGCTTTTCATCTAAGCTGTTACCTTCACTGAGCTGTCTGTGCTTTACCTCAGCAAAACAATTGGGAGAGATCGTAGCATTTCTAAAGCCATATAGGATATTAATAGCAAACTAGGGAAAAGCAACTGGAAGTTCCTGTCTCTGCCCCTTTTTGTAGCCACGTGAAAAGCCACGTTTCATGGCCCAAGAATGTTGGTGCAATGTCAGTCCATCCTAGACCCATGCTTCTCCACCTTGGGACTGCGGTACTAGTAGACACCCTGTCCTAGTCTGGTCTGGGGACAAATGTAGCTGTTCAGAGGAGGACTGGGACTTGCACCCTCTTCTTTTTCTGCTTGCTGGCTGCAGTTTTATGGGGGAGTTGAATAGATGACTTGTCACTGTAGGGCAGCCTCTACTGCATGGCTTTGGAAGGAGCTATATTCAAGGGACATCACAAGAGTCACCCACCACTAAGGCCCTCACCTGGATGTGAGGACGTGTGTACTCAAGAACATCCGTAGTGTTCTTCCAGAGCCATCCCAGATCTCTCTGCAGTTTCCGAGGAGCGGTGGAGGATTTCTGGGAACATGTGTATTAATTTCTCTAAAAGCCCGCGTGTGTGTGGGTGTATATTTCTACAAAAATAATTTTCTAAGCCGCAGCTGCGCTGACTGCTTGTCAGGTGAGCGCTGGGGGGAGGTGAACCTGCGAGCGTGTGCTCCTGGCTCTGGAAGAGGGCCACATTGTCACTCGAGTTGTAAGCCTGTGACAAAGGGAACTGAATCACGTGTCCAAATTCCTTGCAGACGTTCTCCAAAGTGGGAGCTGTGAAGAGCTGCACAATATCCAAGAAGAAAGACAAAACAGGTACTCTAGATGTTGCTGTTCAATTCCTTCCCTCGGCTGGTCGCTGAGGGCTCAGGTGTGGCATTGCTTTAGCATTCATCTGGCTGAGCATTTGTGTTCTCGTTGGCAAAATCCTTAATATTTCTAGAAGTGTGCCTGTTGAAATGGCTGAAAGCAGCAACCAAAGATACCCTGGAGTTCAGTCTAGGAGGTTGAGCTCAATTATGGAATTTGTGGAGATGTGGCCTTCTCCTGAGATCAGGATAGAGAAGCCAACTCCTTCAGGATCACAGAAAAGAGCGGGATGCAAGTTGAAAGGAACTGGTGCGCTGCGATGATTAAACCTGTGCTCGACATGCTTTATCCGGGATCTTCAAGGATGCCTGGCTGAATACTGTGCTGAGTGGGCTTCGTTTGCCTTCTGCCTGCCAGATTCAACCCCAGCAGGCTGCAGCAACAAGTGGCTATGCCTGTTGCGTTGACGGCACTCTCTTTCTGGGCGGCTGGACAGGGAAGAGTTTGCTTAAGGCAAATGCTGGCTAGATGGGCTGTGTCATCTTTCCAGATTTTGGGCTAGGGAGTTGCACAGCTTTATGGGATTTTGCCTTAATAGGGCTCCTCCTGCATGGGATGCTTGAAAACTCGGATCCACTGAAAGAAAAAGAAATAAAGCAAGCTCTTTGGTACCGCTCATATCTCCGGCTGCAGGCATGCTCATGACCAGACAACAGCATTTGAGCCTAGGCCGATCTCATGCCACCTACCAAAGCGTGGGGTGATCTCTATAGCCTGCAACCATTGAGGTTTTGAAGGTGGAAACTGGGTGTTATGGTTTTGCTTGTGGGTTTTTCCTTTTCTCACCCAGCCTTATTTATGGCTCTCAGAAAGGTCACTGTGTTCCTCAGAAGTGTGGCATGACCGTGCGTGCTGCAAACCTTTGCTGTGCAGGGAGGTGTAATAGATGTCTCCTCCTTTGGCAGGGAACCGGCAGCTGCCCACCCAGGTTTATAAAAATGTTTGCTCCTTTTGTGCCTTGCAGACCTCCAAGGCACTTTGTCTTTCAAATGAAATGCATCACTTGGTGATGGTGGGGAATACAGCACGTGCCAGTCTAAACTGGAACAGATCTCAGATGCTCAGCTCCCAGCACTAGTCAGTAACTGACTGCTTGTCAGGTGTTGGCCAAAAGGAATTTCTGAAGGGCTTGCAGGTTGGAAGTGTCTCCTCTGGGGACTAGACTGCAATGTGCATATTGCCATCCTGCAACAGTCGTCACAGGTGTTTCTGGGTAGTTGGCAAATTTTCCAAATGAAAGTCTCATTTCACTCACGAGGAAATAATCCTGTGTATGAACAAATGTTCATGTATCCATAAGGGGATCGCTTACCCTGACTATGGCTGGCGGTTGTTTTGTAGGACTTAGTGTTTTATTTAAGGAGGTTGCACTGAAATTATGCAAAGCAAAAAATCTGTTTTGCATGCCACATTGGTTATCTCCTCTTCGACATCAGCATCAAAACAAGCTGTTCTAGAGCAGCGTCTTGCTCAAAACAGATCAGTAAGGGATGCTCATGAGGAGCGTCAGAGTCAGGGCGTGGGCAGGCTGGCCCCTTTGCTTGGGGTATTTGGTTTTTTCCCCCCCAATTTTCGACAATCAGCATTTGCTTCTCATTTGTTTTTAAATCTTCTGCTTAATATCGTCACTGTTTCCTTCTAGCTCAATGTGTCCCCTTTCTCTTCTGACAGGCACTTTGCTTTCAATGGGCTTTGGATTTGTGGAATACAAGAAGCCAGAGAGCGCCCAGAAAGCCCTGCGCCGGCTCCAGGTAAGCTTAAGCATCGTCGGTCCAGGTTTCTTTCTGGAGACAGTGGGCAAAGGCTTGGATGAACTGTGAGGTTCAAAATGTAGCCAAGGACATCAGTGCTAAGGGTTACACTGTGCAGATGGAGAAGCCTCCAAAACGGGCCAGGTTTGTGAGGAAGGAGGATGTGTAAAGGGACAAAACCTCATGCAGAAGAGTGGTTCCTAGTGCTGATCCAAACAGAGGTGGTAGAAAATGTGCAATGATTGAAATTTAATGGGTTTATTCTGCTAGGTTCCCTTTGTAGAGGTGACAGAGACCCAGGCCCCTACTCCCAATGAGAATAAATACTGCTTTATTGTTTAGCGCTGCAGAGCTCAGCTCTGAATCTGCCATTGCTTCAGGGTCTTCTAGCTTCCTGCCTTCCCCATTACACATGCCGCAGGGTTTGGCTGCACTCCGAAGGAATAAATCAGTCCCTCTATTGCTAGAACAGCGAGTGATCCCTTTCTAGGCAGATGTGAAGGAATTGTTCTGTGTAATCTGTGCACGTTCAGTCACCACAATCCATGAGTCTCACCTTCAACAGGTGGTCATTTTGCATTCCACAGCCTAGGTAGTCTTGGGGTAGATGTGATTCTCCACCCTTTTGAAAGGTGGAATCTTGGGGAGGAGAGAAAGCAGGAAAACAGATATTTTGTGGAGGGAGCAGACAGCAGAGCTCCAGGATCCCGACCTCGGTGTCGTGCCTTTGCATGTCATGTGCCCTGTCAGGGCTGATAAGGCAGGAGGCTGCTTGTTTTTGGTGCTGAACTGCGGGAAATTCTTTGAGCCACAGGAAGCAAGACAGAAGACTTTCTGGCTGCTGATGGCCAGTGAGACATCCTTGGCTCATTCCAGAACAAATAAGACAGTGACTGCCTTGAAGAGTTTGCAGTCTAGAAGGAGAGGAAGCCATAGCCCAGGGCAGTGAAGTGACTCATCTTTGCCGGTTTAGTGGCAGAGCTGAGGCTGGTGGACAGCGAGGTCAGGGATGGTAGCTGCTGTTTCAGTCAGTCAGGCTATCTCCAACCTCGTATCAGAAGCCTTGCCTTGCATGTATCATGTTCAACAGAGAAAACCTTTGGTAGGCATAAGGGGAAGAATATATGGGAAAGAGCAAGACGTGAAATGCTGTGCTTGTATCCTGGAAGCTTGGAAGCTGTTCTGACTTTGTTTTTTTGGTTGTTGTTTCTTTGTTTTAACTTCTAGGGCTGCTCTGTAGATGGCCATAAGCTGGAAGTGAAAATCTCGGAGAGAGCTGTCAGGTAAAGCTTATGCTTCACCTCTGTAGCATGGTTACATTTAAGCTGTAGTAATGCTTGGTAGGTTCTTAATTTCTTACCTAGCATCTCTACATCGTGAAGGATGTGATCGGTAGTGCTCTGACTGTTGAACACATCAGCCTTTGTTGTGACTTTGGAGTCACTTCAGTCAGTCTCACTTGAAAAGAAAAAAATGAATAGCTGCTGCGAAGGTGTTCACTCACTCAGTGACATATTTCCAGTTAAAATCCCTAAGCAGCATGCAGTAGTGGGACCCCAAAAATGAGCCCAAAGTGAGAACCAGGCACTTGAGTTTTCTTCCATGCTCAAGGAGGAAGCTCCTCTAAAATCTCTGCTTTGGTGACAGCTTGGTCAGCATTGCAAAATCAACTGATAGCCCAAGTTCCAGCGGGTTTAAAGAGTTCCTGAAGACAAATATTCTCTGGGTAATGAAATCTTGTACCCTAGTTCATCAGGGAGAACGGGGGCTTAAGAATAATGTTCTGCTGCCAATTCTGATCAAATCAAGACAAATACAGGTTTCTTGCTTGCTTGAAAAAAAATAGTATGGATTTAACTTCTTTTGTTTGGGCAGTCAGGTGCAGACAAGATGGTTACTTGTGGATGAATTTACCCGGAGTTCGAGTCCTGCTTTTCAGGGTTTCCTTCCTAGTTTTTAATCGGTACAGAATCTTCTAAGTGCAAAGTTGAAAATTAATCCAGATGTTTGAAGGTGAATGTTGGCACCTAAAAACTGTCCTTTAGACACTTTGGAAACCCTACTGGAGGAGGTATCTCTGAAATGTCAAAATTTATTTGACAATCTGGTCCCTGGAAACAGGAGGCAGTCTGACCGCTCCCTGTCTGCACTTCTTATTTCAATTCTTTAATAAACCATGTTCATCTATCTTGATTTTTAAAGTCCCTTCAGTAGGTATCCTTCCTACAATGCGGAATGCTTTGCTTTATGAAATAAGATGCTGTGTTTTGTCTTAGGTAAATTCTTATCTTGTCCAAATGCAATACAGTCACTTAAATTCACTCCTTCTCCGTGTACTGTATGAAATTTCCGTTGTCACCAGTAAGATGCCAGCAAGGATGTCGGTGTGAGCTAGCTGGCTCGTTTTTCTGTGTTCCTAACTTTGAAGGAGCCAGACTGCGTTGCGTGTTTTGCTGCACAGTGGTCCTTAGCTGCCCTTTCTGTTGACTTTGTAGACCCGCTGTGAAATCATCCCGGAAGAAACAAACCGTAAAGAAGCAGAAGACTTCCAAAATCTTGGTCCGAAACATCCCGTTCCAGGCCACTGTCAGGGAAATCAAAGAACTCTTCAGGTAGGAAAGCGCTTTCTGTCCGGCCTGCAAAGTGCTCTGGCCTAGAGCTGGTATGATTTTCATATGGGATCTTGCTATCGGGTTGTAGATAGTATGAGTTTTGGGGTTTTTTTTGTGGAAGTAAACGAGCTGTTTACTGAACATAAATACGAATGGCTCGGCACGTTATACCAGTATAGAAATTGTGCTGGTGAGACAGAGATCACATAAGCCAGCGTTTTGGCCAGAGCCACTGCGAGCTGTCAGACCTGGTGGCCCACTGCCGTGCAGCAGGTATCTGCGGAGCTTGGAGATCTCCCCGCCTGTTGAGTACATGACATAGCGTTGGATTTTTTTTTTTTTTTTAAACTCTTGCCTGAAAGGCGTGCAGCAGCTTTCTTGGTGCTCGGCACACCGGGCAGGCGAGGAGCAGCCAGAGCCGCTGCAGACAGCCAGTGTGAGAGGTTTTAGCTGGAGCTGGCTCCCTCCTCCATCTGTCTTGCCCACACGATGGTATAGCTGCTTCCCGGCATGGAGGGAGCACTTACGTCTTGCCTTCCCTTCCACGAGTGTTTTGCTGTGCGTGCTTCACGTGCTCGGTGGGATGTTGCCTTGTGGTCGGCAGCCCTGTGTGTGTAAGGGTGCAGGACTGTGCTGCCTGTAATACCCTCTGCGGCAAGAAATAACTTGTCAGCCATGAGACCTGCCTGGGGTAGTGCTGAGCGGTGAATAGGGATTTGGGGATCCCAGCCCACATTCTTCTGTGCGCTGGCTGATCTGTTTTCTTTGTATCCTCAGCCTCCTGCGCAGTGACTTGTTAAGCCTTGTAATGTATCCTGGAACAGAGATGAAACTTTGTAAAATACAGCATATGGCATCTTTTCTGCTCCCAGGACGAGAATCTTTTGCTCATTGACGCAGTGCCATGGTCACTGTTCCGCTGTTGGCTTGCAGAAGGAATTTGGGGGAATCTGTGCCCAGCTCTGCCTGTCGGTTTTTCCCATCTGCAAAATAAGGGTGATAGCTCACATCTGCAGGGCACGATGAAGTACTGTGTCAGGAGGTGGCTTTTCGGTGTGGGTCTGTCTAAGCAGAAGGCAGATGCTTTCGTCTGGTCAGGGCTGTGGCATTTCTTTCCAAAGGGACTGAGTTGAGGAATTGCTTAACCCTTTGAAACCTCCCCAGACCACGCAGTGAAAACTGCCTGGCGAGGAGCCATGGGCCAGTGATTTTTTTTTTTTTTTTTCCTTGGATGCAGGGGAAATGATGCATTTCCCCATACGCAGTGAACTCTGCCTATTTTATCAGCATGTGATGTTCTCCTCGCTTGACCACAGGTAAGGACAGTGGTTCCCGTGTGGCTGGTACTGGGCTGTTTTCTTGCAGGATGTAAGGTGGTGAGGAAAGAGCTGTGTGTTGCCGAAACTGTTTTGGGGTGAGCTCTGGGGATTTAACTGGACACAGACCATGACTTGGCTCTTGGATATGCAGTGTTGGAAGTGTGACAGTAGGCACAATGTGAAGATACCTGTAGAAGAGAAGAAAGGGGTTTCTTGCTTGTACTCTGCAGCTTGGATGCTTTTGCTTCAACGCTGCCCTGAAAGGCCCTACTGAAACAGGGCAAAAAAACCTGGAGTTCCAAGTTGCTGTGCTGAATTTTCTTAGCACATGGGGCACTGCTAATTTAACACCCAGCACTGCGTGGCTACGGTCGCGACCTTCGTAAAGCTGGAGCAAACAAAACCGGGAGGATCTATTTGCCTTCTAGGGCCCTGGGTTAAGTTCAAGGAGTTGGGAGGCTTATGTATGTCACGAGGACAGACAAGGCCAGCAGAGTCTCTGGGGGGTTTGGTACGTTTTTTTCCTCCTGTCTTGTCTAGCACCTTAGTGCTGTGGAGAGGAGGGGTAGAGGAGCAGCCTGATTAATATTGCAAGGAACATGCAGCTTCTAGCCGTGTGCGCTGTTGACAGCGTTCTCGGAGTGATGCGTGAACATCAGTTTCATTTACCTAGGATATTCAGAGATGCGTGTTTTATCCTCAAAACAAAAGCCAGCGGCTTGGGGGGGACCCACAATCCTCCCTCCACCCCTGCCATCCCTCCTTCCCTTCAGAGTGGCTAAAACCAGGCATGACGGAGCGCTACTAAACACTTCATCCTCCTAGATTGTTTTTTTGTGGTTTTAAATCAGATGCCTTTGCTCTGGAGCCTTTAGCTCTTTCTGCATTTAGGAACCTGTCTTATTTGTATTTCGTTATTCATTTATTTGAAATTGCGAACAATTACTTGGCAGCGGAGGCGGCACGGATGGCATGGCTGCAGGGGGCACTCTTAGCCTGCCCAGGAAAGCCTGGCTGGGGACCACCGCGCCGGGGACCGCCAGCCTGGGGACAGCAAGGGACCGCCGGGCATCGCCACACAGCGCAGCAGCCCTGGGCCCACGGAGGGTGGGAAGCTTCACAGGGCGAGCATCTCCTCTATTGTTTCACAGGCTCAAAAAACACTTTTCCAGCCCTGCAGCTGGTGTTGGCTCCCAACCCGCTTCCTTCTGTGCTTGCCTTTTTTTTTTTTTTTTTTACAGTTGCCCAGGCAGGAGAAAATTTAATAAATAAATATACATACGCACACACCCCAGATATATGTGTGTATTTTTATATATATAGTGTGTGTATGTATGTTTATATATAATATATATAGTGTGTGTGTATATTACCCCAGACAAATATATATAACCCCAAACAAATATTCTCATGTTTTGAGCTTTGTCAAGGAGCTGTGTCTTCCTTTTTAAATGGATTTGCACTAGGTGTTAATGACACTGGAACAGCAAAACAAGGAAGTTGAGTGTTTTGAATAGTGCATTTTGGAAGCTGCTGTACCTGCGCTGCTCAGCAATGGCAGTTCAGGAAATTCTGCCATGGTTGTCTTTACGCTTTTTAAGACCATTGTTTATGGATCCATTGCTTAAATGCTTAGACTTGCCCTGCACCATCATTCATGTTCTTGCAGCAGCTGAAAGTAGACTCTGGCTGTCTTGTACGTGCCCTCCCTTGCTGTTGCCCTTCGCTGGCTGCTTCGAGTGATCTGTACAAACCATGGGGAAAGGCTCTGCACCGTCCTCTGGGCTGGACCTCGCTGTGGTTTGGAGGCGGTTGGTGACACGTGTGTTCCCATTGACCGCATGCGTCCTCTGCACCAGCAGGTTTTGGGAAGCCACGTTCCCCAGGAGTTTCCTGCTGCCCATCCCCGGCAGTGAGGTGGATCCCTGGGAGGAAGGAGGCCAGCCAGTTGCTTGGGAAAGGTCTATGAGTGAGTGTAAAACTCAAATTGATTTTTTTTTTTTTCCCCAAGCTCAGAGTTTGCAGGAGATTCAAAGCAAATGAGTTTCTTTTAAGTTTGGAGTTTGGGGGATATAAGGTCCAATTCTCAGGCTGGAGAAAGGTGATGCTTAATTTTCTCTGTACAGGAGTCTCAAATGCTCTGGTTAACAGCTAAAGTCCTCTGCCTGCCAAATAAATGCCTTGTTGCAAGGCTCCATGAGCCTTAGGTGCTGCCCATGTTCCACACCGGACATGATGGCTTTGCCGGGGTGTGTAGCACTGGTTCAGAGCGTGTCTTGCCATCTTCTGCTGGAGGTGTTAGCCTCTCTCGCACTGTCAGGGGATTTTTTTTAATTTTTTTTTTTTTTGAGACCCAATAGGTGTTATTTTCTTCAGAGGGAGAAATGCTTTTCAATTATAGGCGCTGGTTTTGGGCTAGGTGTGAAGATTTAGCTTTTGTGGGTGTGTTGGTTTTTTCCCCTCATTTTTGTTCTTTATTAGATTCTGCTCTTATCTTTACTACCTGGAAAAATAACAAAAGACAAATGGTCCTTAGTTCTTTCCGGAGAGCTATAGTTAGGGGAGGAGAGACAAAGAGATTGATATCCCATGAAGGCTGCTAATTTTTGCTACCAAATTGGGGGGCTTTTATGGCAAGATTTTTTTTCAAAAGGAACTCTAGATGTGGCAAGCTGAATTGGAGATCTGTGAAAGGCCACATTTTCACAGATTGGAGCTCTGGCAATTTCTGAAAATTAGGCTTCTTCAAAATCTATCACATTAGATCCATGCAGCCTTCATTTGAAGTCCCAATTAACTATTTGTTTCATAGTTCTCTCTTCCATCCTCCTTCCCCTTCTCTGCACCAACTTTCATGAATATTAAAAATAAGGCTGTTTTGCAGTTGGCATATAACATTTCAAGGAGATGTGTGGTTTATTTTCCCCAAAGGGGGGACAATTAGATTTAGAAAAAGACTTCTTAAAGATTTCTACCCAATTAAATGCAACCTGAGGGACAGATAACATAGAAAGTCTACCTAGGCTTTGACATACCTGATGCTTATACTACCGAAGGAAGCCGTTATTAGAGTTGCATCTCAAGTAGTATGTTTTGCAGCTGGCATTGTTTCCTCTTTTCTTTGCAAAATACATCTGAAAACTTACCGTTGGGTCTGTATCTAGAAATTCTCCTAAAATTGCAATGACCATCACTTCCAGCCCTCCTCTGCCAATTAGTTGCAGTAGACCCCAACCCTCAAAATTCAGAGTGAGATCAGATGTCAGCACTGAGTGTGGAAGGTGTTTTAATGTCCGTCTGGCCAGCCCTTGCCTTTCACCTGTAGGAACTGAATTCAAACACGTTGAGTAAAGCTGTTAAATCGCAAAATTATTATCACCTGAGAGACTGGGCTTTAGTTTGACTAAAGAAGCAGCTAGAAGAAAAAGCAATTGAAAGGTATGCCAGAGCACAGAACAGGTTATCGTGTGCATTTATCTCCGTATTCTGATTTTTCTGTAAAGAAAGTCATGCTGCTGCTTGTGAAGACCTTTGGGGGTGGGTGTCTCTTTTAATTTTAACCACTTTGCTGACTATTTTCTTTGTCTTGACAAAGACGTGGCATTTATTGCATCTGGCAAAACAAGTGCCTGGGACTGATGAGGAGAAAACAGATCTATTCCCTCTGATAGAGGGTAAAAGTGAAGAGACAGCCAGTGGGACAAGACTTTGGAGTCATGTCTCTTCTAGAAGAAAAATCTCTGAAGAAAGATATGGTGGATAAACTGGCAGAGATATTTTTTTAAAGGCAGTCTTTATGAAGTTAATTTTATAAGATGATGCCTTTCACTTCTTCTGACCTATTATAATAAAGTGTAGTTATCGGAATGGGCTTTTCATTTCCCATTACAAAGGACACGGTGGTATAATGAATCCGTCTGCCAGACATGCTTGCTGTTCACACCTTTCTCCCAGTAATGGAGTCTACATGACTGGAGACAATTTCTTCTTCCCAGAGTAACGTTGCCCTGTTGAAGCCACGGAAATCTTTGCTCTTGAAAGGCAGAGGAGGAAAAAAATTAGTCTGTTCTTTGTTAAGCAAGTGCTGGGCAGTATTATTAATTGGAATATTCAGTGCAAACAGCCCTAGGATAC
>NW_010564267.1:29484-35991 GCF_000687285.1 Phaethon lepturus | reverse complement strand
CTGCTGAACAGTCTAATGTCAGATTACTCTCCAAGTGGTGCTTTTGCTTTTAAAACTCTAGATGTTGTGCTAGAAATGTTTCAAAATCTACTGCTGCTGCTTCTTGTGCTTAAAATGTTTCTCCCCGTGCTGCCCCCCCCCGCAGTTAGATGGCCCATGAATGTGGGGGGAGCGGCAGAAGTCACAGTGAGCACCTCCTCGTGGTGTGAGGGTCTGCTGGAGGTAGGATGGGGGCTGCACAACTGCAGCTGGGGGCAATGGAGCTGGTGGGTGGGATGTTGGGGAGAAGCCCCAGGAGCTGTTGAGCCCGTGCTGGAGGTCCGGTCTGGATGGGTGGGACAGGCTGAGTGATTCCCAGTGACCACGGGTGCGCTGGTCTGCCTGTTCTTTCCGCCATCCGACCACATCAGCAGATCTGTCCTGGATGAGACACCTCCTCCTGGCCAGATCACCTGCTTAGCTCCTTCGTGTCTCCATGCTGAGAGTGACGTTCCCCAGTGCGTTCTGCACCCTCCTGTGAAAAGCCGAAGCGTGGCTCTTTCTCCACCGTTCGATGGCTGGAAACTGCCCCCAGCACCCTACAAGAGTCTCGGTAAGGGTGTGTGCATTGCAAACATGCCTGTGATTCATAGGACTGTAAAACTCCCTATTTATTATGCTCTTAGCCCTTTACAACCCAAACAAAACTGAATTGGCATAGATAAAATATGCTGAGAGTGTTGTTTGAGGGGTAAGGGGAGACAGGGCAGAGTTGCTAGATGCACAGGCGTTGGACGTGCAGGGCTACAGTACTGGTGGAAGGAAGCAGAGCAGATCATCGACCCTTTTTTGTGGTAGGAACCACTGTTGGGTTCATTCCCTGTTCATCTGGGTTATATCCATGAACAGATTAAGCTGCGTTTCTGAGCCATTTTATCAAGATGGTCCAACTGTCAGTTTGCAGCCAGATCCAGTCTGAAAGACTCGGAAAAGAGGGGGGTAGCTGTTTGGGTGATGAGCAAAACCTGCCACCCAAATGTCGCTTGTCCTACCTGTGTGTAGTTACTGATTTAAAGCTAATAATTTCTGCTCCCTTATTGGTGGACACAGAGATTTCCCCAGAGCACCATGCCATCCCTTCTCCCCAGGAGGCTACTTCTGCCGAGGGAAGAGCTTCTTGGTCTTCCACAGTCTGGTGCCTGTGGCCCAGCAACCTCCCTTGTTGCTTGGTGTGGATTCAGATGAACCAAATCCTGTACTGGAGCAATCGGCAGATGAGAGGAGAGAGCCTGGTCCTGTGGGATCCAGTCTGGTACATTGCTCAACACTGTGCTCGTGTTACTCAGGCCAGTATTGATCGCTCACTTGACGTCCTTTGTGGATTGGGGCTTAGGTGCCTCGGAGAACTCCTGAGAAGGATTGGGAGAATGGGTGTATTAAAACAAATGCTCAGATGCAACAGTAGCGGGGCTGTTCCCTGCCGGATTTTATTGTGCAGAACTGAGCTGCCAGCTCCTCTGCCATACTCTCACCTTCACTCGTCCCAGGGCACTGTGCTTGCAAGCCTGTGCTCGAAGGGGGTGCACAAACATGAATTGGCACAAGCAGAAGGACGCCGGGGAAGCAGCTGGCATCGGTGGGCACTCTGCACCCATCCGTCAGGTCGGCGTTGCATCGCAGCTTTCTGGCTTCCCCTGTGAATTGGGATGTTGGTGCCAGTGCACGGAAGGACCGTGGAACGTGTATCTTGCTGGGAGGCACACATTCAGGTGGAAACCTGTCAAAAACAGTTTTAGGAGCAAGAACTGGAACATGTCTCATTACACATTTGAGCGCTGACAGCAGTAATGATGCCTCTGAGTTTGGTTTGGTGTTGAGTGGGATCGCCGTATCATGTTCTTGAGGAAACAAAGGTTTGTACAGGTTGTATAAAACTGTGACCGGCCCTTCTTTGTGATCTCAAAGCCATCTCCAGGCTGAACACCGAACGCCAAGGAAGCCTGGTTTGAGCTGGCTAGTGCTTTCAGGTTGGTGGCAGCGTGAGTCTCCTGTGCTGAAAGCGCACGCTCTGCCTGGTGTCGAGCTGTTGAGTGGGAGGTGATGGTGATTAGCTGGCAACACGAGTTCACCTGGGTGGTCTCCAGTGGCTGTGACTATATCAAGCCCTTGCTTCACGTGGTATGCCCTTCTAATTGCACATGGAGCTCAGATGAGGTGGCAAAGCCATGGGCAAATCAGCATGCTACATGGGCATCCCGGGCCACCACGGGCAACCATCAAGTGCCCTGAGGTTACAGGCAGAGCCTGGGCAGCATCCTTGGGGGTGGTTTGCACCCGAGCGCATGCATGGGTGCATATGTGTGCTCCGGTGCCTTCAGCATAAGGGTGGATTCCTGTGCTGCCAGTGCTTTTGCCCTGTTTTGGCTTATCCCTAGGGATAATAGTGTCCGGTTCCCCTTTTCAAGGTGGCGTCCCAAAACAGTGGTGCAAACCCATGCCTGGAGCACTGCAGGGCTGCATGCGCTGGAAGGAGCATCAGTGAGCCGGTTCAGGGCCCCGTCCTCGGGAGATGTGAATGCAGGCGGCTTCTGATGATGCCAGCCGATGATGTGGCACTTCGTGTTAATGCTGGAGTTCAGCTTCCTAATTAGGATGCGAGGTCTGTGCGTTGGGCTGCTGAGCGGCTGAGGAGGAGCGTGTCTGGCATGGGGGGCTGCAGGATGCTGCTCTGGATGGAAGCTTTCCACCCTGGTGCTGCCAGCACAGCTCTCCCCCCTCGCCCGCCTGCTGTGTGGGCCCCCTCTGCCCACGTAATTCAAAGGCACTTGCAAAAAATGTGTCTTTGGATGTGTTTTCTTTGGCGTGGTTAGGAAGCTGGTTGATTGCTCCCCACCTCCTGGCTGAGGAGCTCTGCCCCACTGGTGGCTTTTAGCGGGTTTTTTGGTTTGCGAGGGGAAGATGGAGTTTCTCTGCTATTACGTTTCCCCTGCTCTCCAGCATCACTGGCAGTGTCTCCTCCCTGCAGCCTTCCAGCAGGCTTGGAGCTGGTGTTTGCAGCAGGTCCTGGCTGCAGTGCTGCGGTGTTGAGCTGCTGTGGTCTCCACTGTGATCCCACCACATAACCTGGCTGTCCTCCTGCCCTTGGTCTCTGTTTCCACCCCATTTGCCCCCTTTGCTGTTGGAAGATTAAAGTTTTTGCCCCTTGGGCTGGACCCCCCGACCACCCCATGCCATCCGCTCTTCTAACGCCTTTGGATTGTGTGCGACCTTGTCCTCCTGCACAGCCTACCCCAGGTGCATCCTCACAGCCCGGCTTAGCACAGGGGATTCGCTAATCCCTGTACGCTCCCGTGTCCAAATCGCAGGTGCCTGAGAGCGGTGCACGGGGAAAATGCAGGGTGTGGGTGCTTTTCTGGGCAGCAACTTGCAGGTACGTGCACCAGCCTCATGAGCTGAGAGCTCTGGATGAGAATACAGGGATCTACTGGGCTGGTTTATTTCTCTTACTATCTCAAAAATCATAAACTAAACTTTTTTGGGGGTGATTTTTCAAGCCTTTTCCGTATGTGCTGGAAACCCAAACACAGCAACGTTGCGTTGATATTCAGAGACCAGAGATGTAACTGGCCGCTTGAATTTGACTATCCAAATTGAGCCATGGGGTGGGGGAGAGTGAAATAGGTTTTCAGCACTGTTTTTCAGTTTGAATCATAAAGGTGTTTAACATAGATAAGGAAGTATTTAACTCTGGGTTATCTTGACAGGGTTGCTTTAAAAGGTGGATCTTCCCAAGAGCAGAAGGAAGATTTTTCAGCACATCTTTTTCTCTGCCTTGAATATTCATTGCAAGACTTGATTTTTATATATTTTTTTCCCGTCTTCTGGACTCCACGTACTCCGTAGCCACAGGTCCCCTTTTCTGCTCACCCGAAACCTCGGCCAAGGAGTGTTTGGCTGCCTGCTTTTGCGCAGTCCAGTTGTCCAATGCAAAGAAAGGGAATTTCTAGGCTGCTTCCTTCTGACTCCTGCCAAAGCATCTCTCACCAGGCACCAAGCTGAACCTCCCACGCAACTTAATTATTTTTACGTACAGAGTCCATTGCTCATCAGCACAGAGGTGCTCAGGGAGGTGCAGAGAGATGGGGAAGGGGCTGCTTGTGAAATGTCTTACTCAAATGCAAATTCTGGGATTTTGCTTTGGGGTTTTTGCAGTTTTTCTGTGCCAAGTGGGACTGGCACATGTGTGTGCATACACGTGGGCTTTTTCTCCTTGATAGGAAGCAAAAAACAAAGCCTATAGGAGCTGTTGTCTCCTGTAAATAACCCACTCAGTGCTGTTAGTATTATAAAGTCTCCTTTTGTCTGAATTGTTGTGAAAAGTATGCGTGTGTCTATATATAAAGGAAGGAAAAATGTGTTCATTTTTTTGCCTTATGTTGTAGCCGCTTCTTATTCGTTTTCAAAATTGTCCCTTGGCCGTTGAGGCTACTTTGGGGGCTGGCAGCCGTGGGCTTGTAGAATCTGTGATGTTGAAATGACACTGGATTCACTGTCTTAGCCTTTAAGTCAAGGAGCAATCAAATTGATTATTTTCTGGATCTTGCCATTCTTCTCTCTGTTGCATTTCTTAACTAGCACTTTTGCACAGTGATGTTGACCCATCCACCTTCCCGTCTTTCGCTAGCGTATACGTGTGGGTATTTTTCAGTCTCACTTCATGAGAAGATCCTGAACAAGCCTCTAATGAATCACAGTTTTCTCCTCGGGATGACACCATATCCTTTATTTGCATCTCTGTTTGCATTATTATGGTTTGGGTTTTTTTTAACCTCAAGCCTGCTACAGCATTTCTACTTCTTCCAGTCCAGGGAATTTTAAGCCTTGGGATACGGTTACAATTAAGGACCTTTCATTGCACAACCTCTTACCTCCCCCGGGGCAAACCCCTGCCAAAGGCGTTTGAACCGTGTTGGCTTCTGCAGCTGGTGGCACCATCAGCTCTTCTGTCTGTGCTCCCGCCCGTGCGTTGCTTTTCCCAAAGAAACCAAGTTAACGCAGATTGGTCTGATCATCTATCTTCTCACCTCCCTTTCCTCCTCTCCCAGCAGTACCCTGACCACGTCCAGGCATCTGGGAGAGGAGAGCAGTTCTTAAATTTGAGAACTTGGTGCGATTAAGTACAGGAGGAAGCTCCCCAGGCTTATCTTCCCAGGAAGGTGGTGTTACGGGATTGACCCTTATTAGACATCCAGGAGTTCACATAAGCTGCCCATGAAGATGCGACATTTTTTCTGACCAGGTTCTCATTTCATTAGACACCAGGGAAACCAGCCCTGGGAAAGCCATCTCCTTTGTGCTTCTCCCAGACCTGCTTGTTAGCAGAGGGGCTGCCCATCTGCTCTGGACATATTGGGCTCTCCCCCTCATCGATGGCCTTCTGGGACTTTGCCCAAGGATGTTTGGAGGACAGACTTGGTCTCCTTCAATCCCCCTTGCCCCCCCCCCCTCCTTTTTTTTTTTTTTTTTAAAGCAAATCAGTCAGCTAACTATGTTGACATCTTTTTGTGGAGCCTCTCTTGGAAGGGCAGCAACGATGACTTTTTCAAGCCGCTGAGCACCAATCTGGGCACCTCTGTGGGCTCGGACTGATCACAAGCAGCACCACTGGGATTTGTGCCAAAACTTGCCCTGCAAATTCAGTTGTCAGGTGGGCTGCGTGACCCCTCTTTGGTTCTCTTTAGCTCACATCTTCCTTTTCCCACCCTTTGATCCTGCTGCCGTGCTAGCAGCCGAAGGGTTAAAAGAGTTCAGGGGGTGAGGGGGTGGAGAGGAGGTATTTCAGATGCTCATTACTCACTGCCAACTTCCCCCAAAATCATATTAATTTCACGCTGTCACGCAGGACTGCGCTGTCTCTCTCGTCAGCATCCAGGAGGGTGACGGGGATGGGGGGAGTGCGGGTCCCCCCTCCACACCACGGCTCTGATTTGGAAAGCTCATTGGTAGCCTCTTTCCTCGCTGCGGGGTGCGGACCCAGAGGGACCGGGCTGGGGCTGCTCACCTTGCAGGGGGAACTGGGGAACGGGGGATGCTTCACCATGCGCTGCCTCCTGATGACCATTTTCCACCCCGCTGCTTGTGCAAAAACCCCATGAAATTAGGTCTGCTGCGGCGGGGAAGTCTCGGGGAGGGAGAGAGGGAGGGAGGGGAGCTGCCAACCTGCCCTGCCCTACCTGTGGGCAGCGAGGATGCTGCTTAAAAGTTGGTCTTTAACCACTTGCCTCCCTTTCCTGTTTTAATGCAAGCGTGTACAGCCTGGCTACCCTGCGGAGATCTCTGCCCCGGCGGCCATTGCCTCATCTCTCGTTTCTCCCTCTTTTCGGCTGTTTGTTCACTGTGTCTGCCAGAGCTGTCACCTCTGCAGGGACTTCTCACCGTCACACGAGGTGGGGCCGGGACTCTGACAGCTCCCACGCAGGCTCAGTGCTCCCCAGCCCGTCCCGGCTGGCAGCTCGCTCCCCCTGCAAG
>NW_010564267.1:22708-29470 GCF_000687285.1 Phaethon lepturus | reverse complement strand
GGAATTCTGCACCATCCCTGTCAATTTTTGTTATTCTTATCCCTACGTGTCTCAGCTTTTGTCTATGTGTGCTCTTAGAAATTTTTTTTGTGGGTTAGGGCCAGGAGGATCATCTTCTCCCCTTTTCTGTCATCGTGTGCCCTATGGCCACACTTTTTGCAGCGCTTGGCAAAATGCAGCAGCCACAGCTCGAGTCTCCCTGTTTGCAGAGCAGAGAAGGAAGCGGCACGTTAGGAGGCACAGCTTTCTCCCCACAGCAGAGAGCTGATGGTCCGTCCTTTATTATAAACCTTGGGAGGGGATTTACCTGCTTGTGCAGGAAGAGGAGTCCCGTGAGCCCCGAGGGGCCTGTGGCTCTCGTACCCCCAGAGCCCCGGACCCTTGGGAGTGGAGGAAGAGAGCAGCAAATCCTGTGCCAGCACCAGCCTCTGGTACCCACAGCTGAGTGCTGGGTGTTATCAACGCTTTCTAATGCTTATTAAACATCAGAGGATCTATGAATTCAGGCATTACTCCATTTCTTTCATCAATTCTGCTCATGCTTTCCTGGCTCTGATGTCTTTCTGAGGTCCCTTCTTCCTCAAAAAGACCATCCTCTGATATGTGAGCTGAAAGCAGGCTAGACACATCCCTTGGGGACATTGGCATCTCTGTGGTGCAGTGTGTTCCCCCACCTTTGCGTTGACCTTACAAGCAGGCAGGAAAGCTCTCTGAACCCCCTTTCACAGGGCTCAAGCACCACACCTAGCAGCTGGCCGTCATCCGGCACTTTCTATGTGACCAGCCTGCAGTGATGCTTCTCAGCACCAGTTTTTACTCTTCTTTGTGTGAGGGATCTTCCGCTTGAAGCAGAAATGCTGCTTCTGCGAGATACGTGGGACATTGTGGCTGTACAGAGGCAGACAGGCGATGGTGGGAGGTGGTTTCCTGAGCCCTGTTGCTTGGTATCGGTGCAGGAGTCAGAGGAAAGCTCGTAACTTGGCAAGTACCTTTATTCAGGCAGAGCATCTCTTGTGGGGAGTCGTTACCTGCTCCCATCTCGTTTAATCCTTCAACTCCAATAATGGCATGGCAGCTTGTGTGGCAGCTTGCGTACCAGCTCGGAGAGCTGCACCTATCTGTTTTGCCTCTGAAAATTAGGTTCTTCTGTTGAAAGCCCCTGGCCTGGAAGCCATACAGCCGGGAGAGATGAGTTCTGTGCTCTGTCTCCAGCTCCCTGCAAGCTGGGTGTCCCTGCCTGGGCAGCCAGTGGTCAAAAGCTGTTGGAAATGCCCCTTTCGGAGAGGGCAAACTCCAGCCTTTTTGGACCCTGTTTGGCCCTGGCAGGTTATTTTTATGTGTGTCATTACTTCTCTTTCTTTCCTCCCAGCATCCATGTGTGTGTTAGAGCTCGTTCAGGTCAGCTGGTGCAGGTATCGCTGGCAGATGGAAAAGAACGTAGTTTCTCTTCCTCTTCTGCAGCCCCTCGTTTCTACCTTGCGTTCACCTCCTCGGCAAGCCTGCGGCTGCCACGCTGTCTTGACAGCATCTGTCAGCAAGGTACAAGCGTCTGCTTCTTGCCTGCAATCGATTGTGAACACCCAGGGCGTTGTGATGAGCCTGCCTGAACATCTCGGGGGGGAACAGCAGAAGGGGGATGATGGGGAGAGCTTGCACCCCACCGTGCACGTGGCCCCCTCAGCGTTCGGTGCTGCCTTTGAACCGTCCTGCCCAGCTCTGCCCTCTTTTGCATTTTTTTGGCTCTCACCAGAGAGCAGAGCTGTGTGTTTTTGTTGAGTGGTTTAATTTATTTTGTGGAAGAGGCTTTGAGTTGGGAGAGGGTAGCCAGGGCTGGGGCAAGAGGAGGGGGAGCGCTGAAGCAGACACGTAGCCTCTTCAAAGTCCATTTATTAAATTAGCAAGATTGCACTGGCTGGGTTCACGGCTGCCAGTGTTTGCATACCGATACAGCAAGATGCTGGGCGAGGACAGTGCGGGGAGGCATGTCCCCACCTCTGGGACATGTCCCTGCACTGAGGGTCGGTGCCCGGTGGTGACTCACCCCGTGCCTTGCAAAGGTCCTTCCCCACGGGGAGGATCTGCCTCCGCTGCAGTGGGTGGGAAGCGTGTGGCTGGCCCCGGGGCATCGCCCGTGAGCGTGGGCTTCAGCTGCCCTGCGTGTGGCCACGCACGCTCCTGCTTGTTCGATTCGATTGCACTGTTACTGCAGTGCAGCCCTGCTGCACGTATAATGCTCTTCCATGCTGCGACTATAAGGAAACGAATGAAAAAAACCCAAACCCAACAAGCAGTTACTTCCACTGCAGTTTCCTTTGCCCAGAAGGTCCCACGGTCGTGGCTTGGCTGAGCTTGTTGACTTCCACCCTGGGCTCTGCTGTTCTTTGTGGTGCTGCAAATCTCTCAGGTACGATGATGGCTCAGATATAACCCTTGCACCGTTCAATCGCTCCTCCTGTCTTCTGAGAGTTTTCAAAGTGACCTGTAAAGATGTGTCCCACACTGCATAAAGTAGCCTCTGAACTTTAGAAGGTGTTGCAGTTGTTGCAGGTTGGGAAGGGATGACCAAAGGACAGGGCACATCGGGAGCAGGAAGAGAGCAACTGTCGTAGCACAGGTAACAGCCACGCCTCCGATTTTTGGGGACAGGGTGGGTGAGTCGCACCGTTATCACAGTAAATACAGTACGCCTAGAAATACCCGTTCCTCCACTCGCGTTCCTTTTGCAGTGCAATGAGAAAATCTAACGGTTTGCTGTCGGTCGCGTCTCCGGAGAGCACGGCGGCGTGGGGCTCCCAGCCTACCTGGCCGAGGAGTTGACGTGTGCCTGTTTTTTAATGCTTGGTCTTGTTCTGATCCCTGGCAGGCCTGGGATGTGGTCAGGGTGGGCTCTTGGGAGACTGGCCTGCGCGCAGCAGATCTCGCCGTCCTGACTGTGTTTGAGTCGCCAGAACAGAAGCACTGCACGCGCGCTCCCACGTTCTTAATGCATTTGCATGCATTTGATCTTCCCTACGTGTTTCTCTGTTCTTCTGACGAAAATAATTAATCTGGTTATTTTTCTAAGTCATCCTGCAGCTTTACAGGGACAAGACTTAAATAAGGATTCTCTTTAAAGCAGAGCTGTGTTAAAATAGCTGTCTGCCTATAAATATCTCATTGCTTCTATATTTATTCTTCTCCAGCTCAGTGCAAGAGGTACAGTTGGGTCTGAGATTTTTTTTTTTTTTGACTGTTGGTGCAGCCAGTGTCTTAACAGCAAGGCTGCTTTCTCCAAAGGGTGCACTAGGTACCTCTTTGGGGGCCCCTGAGGCATGGCTAAATCTCCTTTCTGTGTTTACTGCTTTGCCAGTTGTACAAATTTCCTCTTGCCTTTGAAACGAGCTGACTCATAAGAATCCTAGAAGAGTGGAGGTTTGTACCGGGCCCTTCTGTGAGCCCTATTTTTAGCATAACCTATTTTTGACCAGAGCTGCACTCTGATCAGGATTTTCAAAGGAGCCCAGGAGAGATAAATCCCCAAATCTCAGCGCTGTTGGAGCTGCGGGTTCCTTTGAAATCCTGACCCGCTGGTGATTACTGCGGTGCCTTGGTGGCTCCTAAGCCCTGGTCCTGCAAGGTGCTGCGTGCGGGGAGAATCGTGGCTTACGAGCGCGAGCTCTGTGAAAGGCTTTGCAAACGTGAGAGGCTCTCATTGAAGTCCGTGCAAGGATTGAGATTTCACGGGGTTTGGGATATAAGGGTCACGGCTGTGGTGGTTTGTACACCTTGGTCAGAGCCACTGTGGGAGGGGGTGTCAGAAGCTGTAGTTTGATCCTGGTGTGGTCCTTGGAGGTAGGTGTGATGGGGAAGGCTCAAGAGAAGTTCTCTTCCAGTTGTCCTGGTATAGATGGACTTTTCTCCACTATACTTGAATGTCTCTTCTCTCTGCTTGCAACCAAAAAATAAAAATTACAGTAGCATCAAGAAGAAAGCCCCTGAGTAGGTGAAATCACAGAATCTGAGCGTGGCTGGAGCCCAGGCGGAGCCTTGGCAGGGCTGGCACTTGGTGGCAGAGGGGAGAAGAGCCCTGCGGTGACCGGGGCTGGGAGCAGGGCTCACCTCTCTGCAACACGGCAAAAGTGGAGAGAGGCAGCAGCAAAACCTAAATAATATTAGTGGGGGATTTTTGACCTCTCTGCTGCTTTTGAATGACCTCTGTCCAACACCGGTTACTTTTAAGTCCTCTGAGTCACCAGCTCGCACTCTTTGGGACCAGCAGATGACTTTGAACCCGCAGCTCTCATGCGGAGTTCAATGGAAGTCCAACAGTGGTGTCTAAACCTGGGGCTTCCTAAAGCTTATGGCATTCCCTGTGCCCTGGGAACTGGCTTGGAAATTTTTCAGCTTAGAGATCTGAAGTTTTGGAAGGAAATGTATTTGCGCTTTAACTAAATAACAAACCATCAGGGTTTTTAAAGCATGGAAATAAATGCAGATAATACACAAGTATCTTCTCTGGGAGTTGTCAGCAGGCTCAGTGAGGCCCGGGCGTTTTTCTTTAGCCTCACCAACTCTAAAATAGATGTATAACAATAGGTAGATTCAGAAAGACTCCCCACCCTGTTAGACCCGGTGGCACGTGCTCCTCCGTCAGCGAGGGTCAGGAAACAAAGGCAGGACAGACACGGGCAGACGGGTGCTTGCGCAGCACCCCGCGGGCAGGCACAGGTAGGAAGGCACCCGCGGAAGAGCCGAGATCGCGCTTTGCAGCCGGACCAGGAGCCAGACGGGAGCAAATCGGGAGCTGAGTCCGTCCCTCCGGCTGAAAGGCGTGCGGGGCTGCTGGCTGCTGTTCTGCACGGTGGCATCTCCTGCCGCAGACGCCCCGGGGCTGGCCCTCGTTCCCCGCCGGCGCTCCCCACCTTTCTTTTTGCCACGCTGCCCCGTTAAATTCAGGCGCGGGAGCCAGCTCTGTAGGGCTAAATTACTGTGACGGCCGTACCATAGCAACTGTACCTGTCTGCCTCTGCCAGCCGCCGGGAAGCTGTTGAAAAATATAATCGTCGTTTGGGAGGAGCGGCGAAGGGAGGCCGCAAGACAGCGCGACGCCGCTTCCGCCGGCGTGGCAAATCTGCGCCGACCAAGGAAGGGAAAGGCCCCTTTTAACGTTAGCCTTTAAGCAAATCTCTTTAAGGAACTGAATCTCTCACACAACGTTAAACCTCGCAAAGTAGGATTAAACGCGGCAAAATTAAGAAAGCAAACCTGGTTGCAGCACCTGTTTAAAAATGACTTTAAGTGGAGGGATATTAAAATTTTAAGACCTGCTGCTGTGCTGGTGGTGGAGGATTTAAAAAATAATAATTACTGTTGTGGTTTTTTTTTTTTTCTTTTTGCTTGGTTTTCAGAATTGGTTTCTTTTTGTTTAGCGTGCAGCCTAATTGTGTAATTACACGATAGACTGGAGTAGAATTTAGTGCGTGTAATACCAGTTATAAAGAAGAGCCCTAATTATGTATATCTTCTCAGGTAAATAATACATCAGGGGCATGGAGTGGCCTAATTACTGTTCTGAAAACCTGCCTAATGACTAATTTACTTGGAATTTCAGAAAGCTTTTGATAAGGTCCCTCATAAGCAACTGTTAAGGAAAATAAATCGAGAAGGGGTAAAATGTTTTGCTACATTTTTAAACAAGCTCTTTAAGCAACAGGAAACAGCCACTGCCTTGGAGTCTTGCATCTTGGGGAGAGGAAAGGTCCCGCGGCTGCCTGTTGGTCTGGGACTAAAGCTGCCACGTTTCTGATCCGGCTTCCCTGCGAGGCTGCTGCTGACTAAGCCGTCCACAAAAAAATAGGACTTAGAGTGAGCAGGAGTCTTGGAAGAAGGACATCTGTGTCCCCGTGGTTTCTCGCACTGCCAGTAGTTGTGGTGTTGAGCATCTAAATAACTTGAAGATCTGTGCCAAAATTCAGTAAGCCCAAAAGGAGCTAAGCTTGGTTTAGTTTTCAGCACGCAGAAGACATGGGGAGCGAGGGCGATCCGAAAGGTCCCTGGCTTCCCCAGGACCGGCTTCTAGGTAGGTCTCCTGGGCTTCCTCTGCGCGCTGGAGCTGGGACCAGCGCCGCCGTTATTCCGGGCAGCGTGGGGGGCACGTCAGGGAGACTCTGCCATGAAACTTAAAGCAAGAGCATGGATAAATGAGTCAGCTGGTGGTCCCCGGCGAGGGACGGGCACCGAGCCTGTACAAGGAGGTGTAGGACATGCGAAGACTTGCAGGTAGGAGAGAGGAGAGTCCTTGGCGAAGCCTTTAGCTGGGACAGAGGAACCCTGAACCAGCGGGATGATGGGGATGAAGGAGGAGATCCCCCCCTCGCAAAGGCTGGGCAGGGGGAGCAGTGGGGGGACCTGAGCCTCGAGGCTGGGCTGGAACAGACGTGCCAGGCCAGTGTGGCGACTGGAGAGGGGAACTGGGGAGGGTGGCATAGGGATGGGGACGTGGGAGCCTTGCAGGCCAGAGACCACATCTCCCTGGCCAGCGTGTCTACCGGGATGATTTTTTTGGCTTCTATTTGTGGCAAAGCATCACTTTATTCTGCCACGGGCACAGTGCCTGCCTCTTCCTCGGATTCACAGTTTTAAAAAAAAATAAATAAAAGGTTCATTTAGTCTGCAAGCGCTTCACCGCACCTATTGCAATGGCCCTCCTCCCCCCTGGACCTCGGGCTCTTCTCCTTCAAGCCACAGCTCTGTCCCGCTGCTGCTCGACACCTCCTGGTACAG
>NW_010564267.1:16413-22660 GCF_000687285.1 Phaethon lepturus | reverse complement strand
AGCTTGGGCTGCCTCGCCACCACTGCCCCCTCCCTTCACAAGCCCCCGCCTTGGTTTTGGGTCTTTTCTGGGAGAAAGCATGACCGTGTATTTCCAACTGGAGGAGCCGACTAGACATGGAGGGAGCAGCGGGAGGGAATTGTCACCGAAGGGTCCTCTGCCAAGGGCGGGGATAAAGCGAGAGGATCTCTGTCTCTAGCTGGCGACGCGCTAATTGGCTTTCCTTGCTAGCAAACTTTGCAGATGATGCTCTTTTAAGTCATCCGCGAGATAAACAGTTGCTGTGGCAGGTGTGCCGAAAGCACCGTCTGCTTGTAATTAGATGTGTTCATGAGACAGCATCCCGGAGACATCGAACGGGGCTGGGCATGTCCCGGGGGGCTCGTCCCGCTCCCCTCTCCCCTGCCGTGGGCAGGGCTGCTTTTGGAAAGCATTGATCGCCTCCAGCCAAATTCAGAGGGAGCGCGAGGTGGGAATCGGGCTGCTGTAGTATCGATATACCGCTGCACCTGGTGTACTAGCAATGTATTGTAGTATCACCGACCTCCTGCGAGTCTGGTGGAAAGAAAGCCTGAGAAAAGGGGAAGGATGCTATTTGTGCTGCAGTGGCAGAAAGGTGGAAAATTCCTCTGACATATCAGAGAGTCTCTACATGGGACGGGGGGGGACAGCTACCCAGGCTGGACAGCACGTGTCCCATCTCTGTGGTCCACAGAGCAAAGTGCTTCTCGTGCACCTTTCTCCGGCCTCGATCTCCCATCACCTCCCCAGCTGATTCCTCTGTCTCACAAGGTCAGATCACCCTTCTGCAGGACTTCCAGCTTTTCTGCTGCTTTTGCTCTGGGGCTTTCTCTCATACCAAAGATGCTCGCGTTCATGTTGCACTGCCTGTTTTTCAAAATCCCAAGTCCCTCTGCTGCCTTCGTGGATTGATCAAAGCGTTATATGCCTGTGTGAGGTTGGCAGACAGCAACCGTGGCTTTGCAGGCGGTGAGCTGGAAAAATGGGAGCTGTACAGCATCGCAAGGTCACCCGTACGGGGGAGCGGAGGCTGAAAAGGAGCCTGGGGTCCCCGCTTTGTTCCCCAGCATCGCTGCCAGCTGCCGAGCTCCTTTGCAGTAGCTCAAGGGCTGCAGCAACTCTTGGTGTGCGCACCTTCCTCATCAGGACCTGACGGTCATCCCTGATCCCGGAGAGCCTCCTGGGTTGAAAAGGTCGTTCCCGATTTTTGTGGATATAGGATGTTCCCGACGGGAAGCCTTGTTGCAGAGAGAACCCCGTCTCCTGGGGAAACTTGGGGTTTCTTTGAGACCTGAGAGTCTCTCTCCTTGGCTTCACTGTATTGTTTCACTGCCTTGCCCAGCAGTTTGTTAAAGCTTCCAGGGACCAAATTGCTGTTTGGAGGGGAGTACAAAGCTTTACACTGTCTGGGATGAGATCGTGGCACCCTGGGAAGGCAGCTGCTTCTGCGGAGCCTGCGTGACCCTGTCCTGCTGTCACCCAGCAGTGCAGGAGAGGGACAAGTGGGAATCGCCCATATCCAGCTGGAAATGCAGGAGGCATTGGAACACTCATGATCCCACATGAGCCGAGGATACAGGCGTCTGAAATCTTGTCATGGTGAGGCTTCCCACAACCCCGACCCCAGGCAGACAGGGGTCTGTGGAGGAGGCACCCCACCGCATCCACGAGTGCAGCACGACCGGCAGCTCCCGTCTGGATACGCTCAGTGCCAAAAAGAGTGATTTGTGGTGAAGTGCCATGGCTGAGCTCGGACGCGTGCCGTCGGTGCTCGGCTTCCCTCGGTGCGGGTGGCCAGGAGGGGAGCGTGGCTTTAGACCTGCCACGGGGGGGGGTCCCTGTCGCTTGGAAGTGGCTGAGCTCGGGGAAGACGGTAGCACTTCTTCCCGCGGCATGAGGTTGGCACTGAAGGACAGGAATTCCATAAAGCAAAACCTAGTTTTGCTGCAGCAGCAAATCGAGAGGCCTCCAGACAAAGACGGTGCTCCTGGGCAAAGAGGAGAGGAAGCTGGAAAAACTGATGATCCGTGTAGTAAAGAACAAAGCACAGACGTGGCTGTCCTCCTGTGTACTGCTGGCTTTTTGTAGGAGTTTTGAAGGCGATTTGATGATCCAGCAGGACCGTCCGGGGCAGGTGAGGAGCTGCTGTGGGAATGAAGGATCAGCTTTGCAGTGGTGCCAGGTTTCCCGCATTGCTTCTTCCACGCAGCCGTGGGCTGGGGGTCCACCGGGGCACCCGGTGCGCTGCGAAGTCCCTCCACCGTCGTCTCCTGCCCTCGCAGCTCCGTCGGGGATGGAGGCAGCAGCAGTTTGCACTCGGAGCAGCGTGTCAGGAGGCTTCGCTCCTGCCTTGCCCTCCTGCGCATTCATTTGCTAATTTTCAGAGGTTACCGAGGAGACCTTATTGATGATGATGATGATGATAATGCTAATGGGGGAGATAGGTGGCAGATTAATTCCTGAACTCTCTAACAGGATTTAAGCTAACAAGAGAGGAGGGCTTTTTTCCTCCCTCTCTCCTTTCCCTTCCTCCTTTCAGATATTTCCTGTGCTGGGGATAACAACACCAAGGAGTGTTAAATTGGCTCTGAATGTCCACCCCTGGCTGTCCACATTCTTGTAACGATTTCATTAGCTTGAATTATCCACGTTATTTTCTTGTAATGGGATTAGCTGTACTGGAGTCAGCTGAAGTCCTGGAGCGGGAGGCGGGAGGGACCTTCCGCTGCGTATTTCATTAACTCTCTCATGCAGGGGGTGGAACTGGCCACGGCTCAGCCCAGGGGCAAAACCATTTGCCAGGGTCCCGCATTCCTAAAGGAGGAAGAAAGAAAAAGGACCGTTATTATTTCCCACCTCCCACATAATCAGCAAATCGGTGCGGAAGCAGAGACTGGCAGGGAGGTAATTTGTTGGGGGAGGGAAGGTCCTATTTGGGGGCGAGGGGGAAAAATAAAATGAAGACGACCATTGCAAAGTGATTGAGTGAATTCTGCTGGGCTGACGTGTGGCTGCCGCCTGCTGCTGGGGAAGAGGTTGAGCAGCAAGGGAAGGGAAGGACTTCTGCCCGTTTTGGACTCGTCCCCTGCCCGGAGCCATTTCTGATGAGCGGTTACGCTGCCTGGCTGATTCGCCTGAGCTCTGTCCTAGGGCTGCCAGCAGTCACGAGGGGGGATTTAGGCAGCGTCAGGGCTTGGGGATGAGAAGGCAGCCAGAGGAGGGGAGAGAGGAGGAGGTGGTAGCAGTAGATGGCAACCCATCAGAAGGTTAACAACCTTGCTAGAGGCTTTCATGACCAACTTTCCAACGTGGTTGTTGCTGGTTTGTTTTTCTTGAAGGGATATAAATCAGAGAGAGGGGGTTAGGACTGCCCCATGCAGTGGGAGCAGTGCATGTCTGGAGACACCTGAGGGTGATTGTTTTGGTTAGTTTTGCAAGAAGGTCTGCTCTTCTGGCGATGGACAGCAGTTGGTCTTTCCAACCACACGCATGGATTCATGGTATCAGTTGTGCTTTCCCCTACAGAACTTGACAAGCCCTTGATCAGCTCGTAGCTGAGAGCACACCAAGATCAAACAGGGTGAACACATCTTTGTGTTTGGGACTCGAAAATAATGATTAGGGCTGAACAGGTTTTGGCCTGTCCCAAGGAGCGTGCTGTTTAAGTGCTCCTATTTGAGACAGGAAATGGGATGAGATGGAGGGGACACTTCCCAACTGGAATAATGTTCAGCCTCATCTGTGGGTACCTGTCCCATGGACGAGCGTGTGCAAACACGCCTTTGGCAGTGGTGGGGCCAGACCTAGACATCAGGGGCTGAGCGAGACTGGGGACAGACCTGGAAGCAAGGGGCAGAAATTCAAACAAAACCCGACAGGAAAAGAGGAGCTGTGAAAGGAGGTGGTGGACTCAGCAACAGAAGATGCTGCTGGCACTCGTGTGCCTGGCAGTAGCGCGGCGGATTTGGGGCTCTGCCTGCAGCAAGGAGAGCGGTGATGGAAGGGGAGGGAGCTGCAAGGTAGGAACTTGCGTGTCCTGCTGGCAGAGGAGGGAAGAGTGTTTCTGGAAAACACCTGTATCTCTGTCCTCCTCTCCATTCCAGCTGCTCGGCCGTGCTGATGAAGGATGTGCAAGCACCTTCTAGTAAACCGGCAAAGCCAAGTGAGCAGTGTGTTGTCTACTGAGCTAGTGTGTGCTCCGTTTAATAGCAGTATAATGTCCTATAATTAGCAGGCAAAGGACTTGCCTCCCAGCTGGCCTGTGCCAGAAGGATATAATTACAGTCCCAAGGAGTGACGTTCTTCTGACCTGCAGCCAGCTTGCAGTGTACGTCTTACAGCGTGGAGGAGAAATCTACTTCTCTTCCTTCTCTGTTCAGCCAGGGGAGCGAGGGCATGGCTGCAGCACCACTGGAAGAGCTGCCAAAGCATCGGGAGAGCGGCTGATACCCGGCAATGCCATGTAGGAGTGCTGGATCCCCCGTGGGTGGGAGCGAGGGGATGTCCCTTCTGGCATCTCTGGGAACATCGTGTGTTTCTGCTGAGCTTGGGGCTGGTGACTTGTCGAGGAAAAGGTTGTGGCTGTCTGTATTCTGCATCTTGTGGGTTGTTGCTCAGCCAGGGCCAATACAGGCTTTTAGTGGTTTCCCCTCTTTGTAAGACTGGATTGGCACAAAACGAAGGTTCTCGTTTAGGAAATATCTTAGTTGCAGCATTTGTTCGGGGCTGTCATCCCTTCCAGCCAGCGGTGTGAAAACGTGCCAAGCCTGGGAGAGCGAGCGCAGGCATGAGGGCGGATTTTGCCAGCCTGGCTGGCGAGCTGCCTGCGGCATGTCGGGAGCGCAGGCAGAGGGAGGCCGGGAGAGCCACGTCCTCCAGACCCACCCACACTTCTGCCTGGGCTCTGCCCTCCCCTCCGGGCCCCGACTCCCACTCAGGACTTCAAGGGACTGCCGTTTGGACACCGTTCTTCTCGAATACGTGGGGAAGGAAACCGGGAGGCGACGGAGCAGCCGCGTGCACGGCAGGTCGCTGGGGGCTTTGCAAACCCCAGCGGCAAAGTTCTTGCTCGTCGCTTTTGCCCCCACCCCCAAACCTGCCTATATGAATCGTGAGCAGCTCCCTGGGGAAGTTGTGTACATAAGGCATTTCTTTCTGCCGCAGACCTTGGCTGCCCTCATTACGGATGAAATCACAGCCTGGTACGGTGCCACCAAGAACCGTGGGGTGCCCTGCCAGAAATCCAGCCCCGGGCCAGGCACGTGGGTCTGGAGGGGCCAGGATTCACGGAAAGGAGGTTATAGTCTTCTGCAAAGTTAAGCAAGGGCTGACTGCAAACAAGTCGGTGTCTCAAGAAGGAAAGGGCTTTGCTCCCACAACCGCCAAGTCCTTTGGTGCCTGTGCTGTGGCTGAGCCCTGGTGCTCCCTGGTCTTGGAGAAGACGTGGATGCCGGTGGGTACGAATGCAGAAACCGCTCAGGTTTCACGCTCACGCTAACTCCGGGCACTTCCTTGTAAACAGTGGTGCCCAGCACGAGGAGCCTGGCGCGGCGCTGTGCTCCCGGCAGCAGCGGGGTTTGGTGCCAGCGTTTTCTGATCTCCTTCCAGTTTGCCACAGAGAGGGGAGAGAGGTGTCAGCTCCGAGAGGAACCCCTGCGCCTGGGGTGCGTGCTGTGCCCGTTGGAGCTGTGTGCTGGAAGGGGAAGGAGGTGGCAGTGGCACCAGGTCTGAGCTGCTGTGAGCCCCAGCCTCCACAGCATCCCCACCCCTGAGGAAGCACATGTTGTTTTAAAGCAGCTCGGTGGGATCTTACGGGTGAGCTGCAGTTTAGCAGCCTGTGTAAAAGCTGCTTTCTTCTTCCCCATGTCGTTTTGCCTGGGTGATGAGCTGCATCCCTTTCCCTTCTACCATCCT
This sequence comes from Phaethon lepturus, assembly GCF_000687285.1. Lineage (NCBI taxonomy): Eukaryota > Metazoa > Chordata > Aves > Phaethontiformes > Phaethontidae > Phaethon > Phaethon lepturus. The sequence continues at coordinate 16,726 of NW_010564267.1, read as the reverse complement.
CGCTCCTGTCCAGCCATGGTGCGATCCGTGCACAGCTGTCCCAGAGCTGGAAGGCTGCGGCGTTGATGCAGCCGGCGTGGGAGCAAACACAGCGGCACCTGGATTCCCTGGGTACCGGGAGCCTGGCACTGCGGGGGGTAATTTGGTTCCCTCCGCCTCTGCCTCTCTCCCCCCAAATCCGGAGAAAATAATTGGAAAAGAGAGGTGTGAGTCTCTGCCTGGCGCTGCAGAGGAGAACATTAAAGGCCTGGGCTTTCCACTTCATTCGCAGCTCCCGGGATGGTAATTGCTGTGTTGTGGTTTCTAATTAGCA
>NW_010564267.1:1236-16403 GCF_000687285.1 Phaethon lepturus | reverse complement strand
TGGGTTTTCTAATTAGCACCGCGGTGGGGGGGGGGTGTTTTACGCCGCAGCCCCAGCGAGGTCAGCCCTGTCTCTGCCGTGCCCCTCGGCTTCCCTCGCCCTCCCTCACCCTCCCTCTTTGCCTGCTTCCCGTTGGGAGCTGGGCTGCAGCTTCCTCCACTGGACCCGTCTCTCTGGGAGCCCTTGGTGGGTACCACTGTCCTTCCTCCCCCCAGCCCTCTCCCCATGGAGATGCCCATGGCCACCCCTGCTCTGGATCAGGTCCCCACCGCCTGTGCATATCTCCCAGCGTGGGTGGCTCAGGCCGCTCTGAGCTGGGGAGGAGGGAAGAGCCAGCTCCTCCTGTCTCTGCCCAAGCTGATGTGGGCCACCACGGCTTCCCCCTGGGATCCCGACCCGGGGTCCGTTGTCATCCCGCTCCCGCTGGGCACCTCCTTGCCCATCCTTGCCCATCTTGTGTGTGGGGTCTCGGCATCAAAGGAAGACAACAGTGTGGGCGTTGTCTGAGAGCTCCTCTCTTTTAGCAAATATTCTGCTCATATTCCTTTAGCAGATATTCCGCTCCCCCCCAGGCAATGCCCATGATGCAGGTCACACTTTCCACGGTGCAGTATGTTGGAGCAAGCACTCCCCTGCCCGTGCCACCCACCGCCTGTCTTTCCTAGCTAGATGGTCATCTCCTTGGGCCAGGAGCTCTCTTGTTACCTCTCCCTTAACTCAGCTGTGGCCTTCGAGATCCTACAGGGATGCTGCAAGGCAGAGTCGTCCCCTGCAGAGCTCCTGGGGCCCCCATCACCCCCACCCTCTTGCAGGAGGACCCTCCTGCCGCTGGAAACTGCTGCTGCCGGAGCCAGGCATCCCCGCCGGCCGAGGCTGCTCCCTTGCCTCCGCTCAGGTTTGTTTGTTTGTTTGCATAGCACCGGCTCGAAGCGGGCAGGAGGGGGAGAGGGAGGGAAAGCGCCGAGGAGGAGACGTGCGGATTCATTTTGAGGCTTCATAATGGTACATTTACACACCACGTTGCCTAAGGAAATTGGGTAGATGAATGCCTGGTCATGCTGCCAGTGCACCAGGTTAACTCCCAGGATTTAGCTTATATCATTTCACAAGAGCGTTTATGGCCTTTACGGTGTTTATTCCCAAGTGCTCTTTGGCACTGCTGCATCCCAGGCTCCTTTTGTGTGTGCGCGCGTGTGTGTAGATTTTCAAATAAAATAACACATCTATTCGGACCCGGTCCACATTAAATATTTATTGCCTGCAGTTTGTGCATATGTGTTTGGCAAACGGGTGTAAGGGGAGGGGAGGAGAAGGGGATGCATTGCATGCTGAGGAAGCAGCAGCTTTGTCCTGGAATTTCTCTGGGGGATGGCACTGGAGAGGGGTGTTCGGTGAGCGCTGCCTCTGGCTCTGTTTTCAAGGCTTTTTGGGCAAGATCCAGGCTGGTGAGATGGCTGCGTGCTTTGGTGCTCAAGTGACCAGTTCCTTCTCCAGGGACAGGCTGTGACGAGGTTTCCACTGGGCCATGGCTGAGCACGGATGCTGCCAGCCCTACCCAACGCCCTCCAGCTAAACGGGAAGCCCCTTACCTCCCCGTTTCTGACTTTCCATCCCCTTGGCACGCAAAAACTTGTCTGAAACGGTGCTGGATCTGGGGCTTGTGCAGGACTTGGGTCTGCTGAATTCACCTGTTTCCTTTTATACATTCAGCAAGGTTAAAGAAACCCGGTTTATTCTATCTCATGAAAGAGGTTGGGTGGCTGGCTGCAGATTGGGAAATGCAGGTACCCAAGTGAAGTGTTAAAGCAAGGAAATCCAGTCTTAAAAGCGATGCCCAGCATCAGCGGAGCAGAGGGTTGACACCTTTGCGAACACAGTGGCTACAACAGGCTTTGGGGATGGAGGAGCTACTCTGGAAGGAGAATAGGTCCCTGTAGGGCCATGCTGTGCCTCGTGCCTGTATCCCGTGCCTCTCTTCAAAGTTGCAAATAAATCTGTTTCGATGGTGGTCAGAAGCAGCCCTGGTAACCTGGAGGTGCTCTTTGCCCACCCTGAGCAGGGCATGGCATGCAGGCCAGGTCCTTGGTTTCTGCAGATCTCCTAGAGGGAGAAACATAGCAGTTCTATTAAAGAAGGTTTTTGCTTTGTTAAGGTTTGTGACCGGAAAGGATGACCCTTGAAATCCAAGCTGAGTTTTTAGCTGTTACCGGGTGCTTTGGACGCGGGGTTTACAGGGAAGCAGAGCAGCTGCAGGACACCGCTCACCTGAGTCCTCAGCACTGGCAAGCCTGCAGCGGGGGTCTGCAACTGGTAGTGCCGTGGTTTATTATAAAATGATGGTTCTTCTCTTGATCTCACCATGTTTTTGCTTTTTCCTCTCTAATTCACAGCACCTTTGGAGAGCTGAAGACTGTCCGGTTGCCCAAGAAAATGGCAGGAACAGGATCCCACCGGGGCTTCGGGTTTGTGGATTTCCTCACCAAGCAGGATGCCAAGGTGAGACGTAGTCCTCCCCCTCTGGCACCCTCCCAGCCTGGTCTTGGAGCAGAAGGTGAGGAAGGGAGCCTGGAGGCTCTGTCCTACTGAGGCTTAGCCCAGATTTAGGGCAGGCTGTTACCGTTCACCAGCAAAGCAGCACTGAGGCTAATGTGAGCAACCACTGGAGGTTACACGACAGAAACTGCAAACTAAGCTGTAATGGGCATAAGTCTGGTGCATCTGATGAAATGGCTAAAACTTCTTGTGATGCAGAAGGACAGGGACTTCTTTTTCAGGTCTGTCAGAAGCAAGGTGAGAAGGGATGGTTTTGACCCAATGTTAACACATCAGGAAACCTAAGTACTTGTCCCTCCTCCTCCACTGCCTTGGCTTTAGGGGAGTTTTGGATATTGTGGCTGTTTACTGGTTTGTAAGCTGCGCAAGGCCCGTATTCATCAGTTCCTTCGTGTGTTTTGAGACCGCCTGTGAGCCTTACCCTGGTGTTTTTCAGATAGCGAGTGTAACAGAAGAGCAGTAGTTGTGAATTGGTCAAAAGGATGGGCAAGCAGAGAGAAAGGTCTACCCAAAAAATGCAAAGCCCATTGTTCCAATACCTTGACATTTTTGCAGTCTGTATGCGCTTTATGCTGCAAAATATTCCGTAGCATTTTAAGCTGGGATAGATTGCTGTTCAGAATGCTCTCGACTTTTTTTTTTAAAGCTTTCCTGTATGTTTAGGTTCCATATTTGCAGAAGAAACAAGTAGCTTGTCTGACAGTATTCTGCTGTTAGCCTTTGCCAGCGGGTCAGGAGCAGGCTGGACCAGGCAGGGTCTCTCACGCACTGGGCGGAAGAGGGTCCTCAGCCCCGCTGCGTGGGCACTCCCAGCAGTATCTGGAAGAGGAACGGTTGTGGCACAAGCCAAGGGATGTTATTGCTGAAGGGAAGGGACCACGTGGCTCCACTGACTCCCTGAGACTCCAAACTTTCAGGACTGTGAGCAGAGAGGAGGAAGAGAGGAGGGGGGAGCAAGGGTAGCCCGTGTTTATGTTTTTAGACAGGATTCATTGATTCAGGATCACAAGGGACTATTAGATATCCGTTCCAGTCTGAGCTCCCGTATAACAGGCGACACAGAGTTTCTCTCTTAGTCCTGTATTGATCCTAATTCAAACTTCCTTCCACTCAGCATTCGTCCTCCCCTTGGGGGCCGGCTTGCTGGGCAGCGTGGGGTGCAGTGAACCCCTCCAGGAGCATGGTTCCCCTCCCTGCACGGTGAGCTGTGCCTGCAGCTCTGCTCAAACCCCGGCTCTGGGCAGCTTTGCTTCAGCCTCTGCTTCACTCCAGAGTCATTCAGGCTTTGTTCCTGGTTTTTGAATTAATCTTTTCCTAAGGAGACTTGAAACATTTGATGGAAAGGTGCATACAGGGACCAGGCTGGTTCTTCACTGCTGCTCAGCTGCCGGTTTGGGGGTGAATGAGACAGCACCCACTTTTCTGTTTGGTTTCTGGAGGAAACGGGGGACAGGCTCAGGGTCTGCCTCCCATCCCTCTTCAGCCTCTTGGGGACACGGTGGCTGATTCCAGCTGCATTGGACAATCAGAGTTCTCAATGGTAGGAAACCGTCTATCGCTGGTGAGCGCCAGCAGCCAGCTGGAGGGGAGAGAGCCGGGCAGGGCGCTTGCTGGGAGCACCGCTCCCAAAGCTCGCAGTGGCTGCGGGAGGCGAGCGTGCAGGGAGCAAGATGCCCTCCAGAAGATCGCTCGGGGAGGTTTTCTTCTTTTCCAGCAAGGCAGCTCTTCTTCCGTCGTCTTTTTTTTTTTTTTTTTCCCACCCTTGTTTCTTTGAGGGATTTAATTGTCTCACAAGTGGCACATCAAGTACACTCCATTGGCCGTCTGGAAAAGGATGCGCTGTGTATTGATGAATAGGATCCTGAATATTGTAAACACAGACATAATTGGCTTAGAGTTTATTGCTAAGTGAAATGAGAGAGGAGGGAAGCGGGCCTGGAGACCTCTGAGCTGAATAGCTATGACTATCAATGACGTTTTTGCTCAGAGTGGTAATCTGGAAATTGCTTATAAGTGTCTTACAAAACATGATGTTTTTGTAAGAGAATAGTTAGTGTGGCTTTGCTGGGCATTTAAAGCCTGTGACCTCCGTGTTTGTCTTTTTCTCTGAGCCATCACAGCTGCTGTGGGAGCGCGTGTGGAGATTTTCCAAAGCCAGGACAGAGCTGTGGGGCTCCCCCTCCAAACTCCTCAGTGCTGTGCCTGCAGACCTGTCCTGCCGGGCTGGGTTTCGTCCCCTCGGCCGCCCCCGGTGCTTTGCTGCCTGCTCGGGGAGAGCCAGCCCTGCCAAAAGGTGCTGGCGTGGTGGGGTGAGCGCCCAAGCCGCAATCGCCAGGCAGCCTTGCCTGCAGAGGAGGTGACGTGCCGGCAGGGCACGAGATGCGGGTGGTGGTAGCATCTTCTCCTCCAGAGATGGAGATGCTCGTCCTTCAGACCCCCGGTCTCACGCCTGGCTTTCCCACAGTGACGTCTGCAGCCAGGGCTGTCTCTTGGGTCGTTTGACGGCTCCCAGGGTGATGGATGGACCTCGACTGGGAGTGTTACACCACCATCAGATGAAATTAGCAGCCCTCTCTCTTCTACGTCGCGAGCATTTAACAGATCACAGCACGCACACGTGCGAAGCCAGGGAATGCGGAGCCCATGTGAAAGACAGCAGCAGGAGGGACAAAGTAATATTCACACAGAGGGTTTGCATACCCGCTGGTCAAGCCTTTGGTTTTAAATCTCCGGTGCCAGCTGACCACTAGCTAGGAGTGCATGGAATTTAGAGGATGAGAAAGGGAACTTTGATCCGCTTGCAACAACAAATTCCCGTTAAGGAAGCATTAACCATTTGACATGTTTTCTGACACTCCCAGTGCAGAATTTTTGTGGGATTGTTTTTATTTTTGAACTATTAACTGGAAGCCGAGTTTCTACTCTTCTCCCCTGTCGATATAAAAATACATCTGGTCTCCAAATAGAAATTGCCCATTCGGGAAAGAGAGTCAACCCTTTAAAAATGCACGCACACAGAAGGAAAAATCCTTGTGTGCAGCTGGCATTGCAGAGAGCATCCTCAGTTGGGACTGATTCTTGTGAGGAAGGGGAATTTATCAATCTCCTAATGTTGTTGACCCTTTGTCCCTCTAATGACTCCAGCCCGGAGGCTCTTCAGCATGAGTATTTAATAGGGGAAGGGGGAATCTCTAGGCAGCAGCACTCTCCTCCAAATTATTACAGCATTTAGGGAGGGAGCCGTAGCACTCGGGGGTGACGGATGCAATGGTCCGGTCTCTTGATCTCTGCCTTTCTAACGTCCCGGCGCAGCAGGCTCTGCTTCAAAGCAGTATTTGTCTTGCCCTGGCAGCACAAGTTTGGGTAAGTTTCCCAGCCACCCCTTATTTTTGAAATTCCCACTTCTGAAACCCAGAAATGGTTTTGATGCTGCTGTTGGGGCCTCTCCCCTTCTTCTCCCCGCTTTTCCCTGCTCTGTTCGCCTTTCCATCTGCCGCCTGGGCTCTAGCCCTGCCCGAGCCGTACTCAGCGCTAGCGACGAAATCCTGCCGCACTGAGCCGTGACGTTAAGCTCGAACCAAACTCTGCAAAATCACGTTCAGGAGGGTTCAGAAATGACATTTTTAAGCATACTGGTATCCTGTTTTCTAGGAGGAGAAGGCCATAGAGTTTTCATGCAACCCCTAAGCATTTGGAAAGGAAAAGAGACCTGCGAGGAGGTTTGTCAGGGCTCTTCAGCTTTTGGTGTTACTTGGCAGTGGGTTTATTAGCAAATGCAGCAGCTTTAATGAAATCCTTTCTCGGCATTGAAGGATACCAAGCCTTGTGTGTTGGAGGCTCCCCTTTTCTTAGAGGCGTGGGGCAATACGAAGCGGTCGTAGTTAGAGGTCTTTTCTGGTGAGTCTCTCTCTCAGACGAGCAGGCATCGCACCTCTCTCTATCCCGCGTTCGGATACAACTAAACAAACCTCTGGCCAATCGATGCTTTGGTCTTCAAAGGAGGTGTCCTGGGAAGGCAGGCACTCGGGCAGAGGAGCCGCACCCCGAGAATAATAGCTCCTGCCTCCAGCTCCACTTTCTTTGAAAGCCAGTCTGCTTGTCCTCATTTTATATTGCTCATGTAATTAAAATACATTTTTTCCCTACCTGTCTTTTCATTTGGAATAGCAGCAGTGGCAAATTTCCTCCTGTCGCTGGAAGATTTCCAGCAATGTGGATGTATGGGGATGGCATTTCTCCCCTTCATCCCTTTGTCTTTTAAATCATCGGTGGTTTCTTTTTTTTCCTCCCTGAAAAAGTCTTAATTCCTCTCAGAGCAATGAAGAGCTAAGTTTTATTTTTTAGCTCATTTTCAAAGGAAGTGATATTTGTATGTTTTTCACCTGAAATGCGTGGCTTCTCTTCTGCACCCCCAGCTCCGAGAGCCCATCTAGACGACGGGGCCGTGGGGAGCAGAGATCCCAGCACGCCCTTTCCTGCATGGGCTGGGGCAGCGGTGGGCTGGAGGGGTCCCTGCGACCTCACCCCGGCATCCGGAGCTTTGCTTCGTTCTGGGTGCAAAACAGCTCATTTTGGGAGCGTGTTCAGCTGGGAAGGGCCGATGTCACCAGCTGCTGGCAGATGCGTCTCTCCCGGTAGGTCTCTTTCATGCACTGCGACTTGATGGCAGCATCTGCCTTCCTTCTCGCTCCGTGACCTTTCCCAGTGCTCCCAGCAAATCTAGAGGATGCCTCATCCCGGACTGGACTGAGCAGCTGCGTGTGCCCGGCAGAGCGTGGAAGCAGTCCTGCAACGAGGACGTGGCAGAGCAAGCTGCTTGGAGGATGAGAGCCCACCAAGCGCCGCTCTTTGGACCATGATCGTGGACACGTTCGGCGTGGTCTGCCCTCCTCTGTGACCTGCTGCAGGGTGCAGCGAGGTTGCCGGGGCCATATCCCCTCTTCCAACCTTCCTCTTCCCTTGTGCAGCGGGAAGTGAGAAATTAAAAAGTATAAATTAACAAATGAGACCCGGCGATTAGAGCTGCAGTTGTTTGCCAGGCTTTGGAAATGGCTCTTTGTGCCAACATAAACAGCCATCGCAACTCCCTACTGCCACCTCCCCCCGAGTGTTTATTTAAGCCAACACATTGCTCTGCTAATTGGATACCATTCCAAGTGAAAATAGGCCTTTAAAACAACAGCAGCGGCAAATAAAAACAGCTGTAGCTGCAAAAGCACCAGCCAGGCTTGCAGCCCTTCGGAGGGGAATGTGCTCCCCAAAAAGGAGACATGCTGCCCTGCCGGGGTCAGCCCCGGGGAGCTGGCGATGGTGGACGGTGGGGAATCTCAGTGATGCTACCGAGGAGGTGGAGCTGGTGCTCCTCGTTCTCTTTTTTATATCGAGTGAGAATTGTATGAGTGAAAGGGGGTCGGAAGGAGGAGAAAACGCAGGCCACTGAGTGCTGGTCACTAGAAATTGGGCGGGGGGGGTGAGTTTTGTAGCCCAGCGGCTCAGGCAGGGTCCTGGCTGCCGAGGAGCGGTCATGGGCAGCCAAAGCCTCTTGCAGGAGGAGCCCCTCTGCCCAGAGGGGTGACATCTGGGGACAGCCGCAGTGGTTCAAAATTGCCGTTGAGCACACGGCTCAGAGGAGAGGTCTGGACTTCACCGAGACAACTTCAGTGCTGCTTTGAGGGCCTGCAGATGGGAGGACACGTCCCTGCTGGACAACAGGATGTGTTTCTGTGGTCCTATAGCTGCTGTATTTGTTCCAGGGATGTGAGTTTGCAGAATTTATAACCCAGCTTAATCCCAGCCTTAGCTGGGGTTTTTAAAAGAGCATTTTGGGCCGCTTTTCTCTACTCCTCTGCCCAGCCACGTGTCGCATTGCTGTGGAGCACTTAGTGGGCCCCTGGGGCTGAAAATACTTGACCAGCGTGTTTGTGTATTCGCATTATGGGCCCGATCCTGCTCAATCCTGAATTTCCTGGAAAGTCTGTGGGAAATAAAGACAAAGTGAACCTTCGCTGGATCGAGTCGCTGTTTTCCCGGATGCCTCTGCTGGTTGACTACAGGCATAGAAAGCCTTCTGAGCTACCGTGCTGGCCGGCACGCTTGTATTCAACGTCTGCAAGAGATTGTAGCTGTACAGATGTTATTAAGCAGGATCTAACAATGAGGAAACCTCGGGTTTTCTATAGCATAGCAAACCACCACAGGCAAAAAAAGAGAAGAGGACTTCTGCATTGGCTTCTGGCTCTGCCACATTTGCTGCCACCGTGGCCAACATCACCAGACGGTTGGCGAGAGGAAGACAGCTTTCTCCGGCGAGCTTGTGCTTCTTCAAACTCGTTGTCCCTGAGCAGAAAGCAACCTCGCTGCTCACATTTGAGCTGTGCTTTGTAGAGAACAGGGTGGATGGAGAGTCGCGAGGTTGTTCTGCCCGTGCTAACCCAGTGCGGCCACGCTGCCCATGAGGGCCCTGCTTTGCAGTTGACCCACCTAATGCTGCCCCAAGTCTCGACAGCCTTTCCAGGCTGCAGCTTTCCCGGCTCAGGTGCAGTCCCTGGGTGATGCAAGGCTGCAGCCAACCTTGAGCTGCTTGCTATGCTGGATTTCAGCCTGCTCCCTGGCGAGCAGCAGCAGCCTGCAGGAATGGCGATGGGTATTTGCTCTGCTGCAAGTATGGAGAAGATAAATGATCGAGTCAAAGCCATTGATGGAGATGAATCCTGCCCCACCAAAGTGCTCCAAGTAGGATGCTCCCTGGGGGCCTTTTAGATTCAGGGCAGAGGGAGGGATGTCTTTGCTTTTCCTCATATGAGCCTGTTTTTATTTTCTCCCTTATTATTCTTTTTCTCTTAATTCTGCAGAAAGCATTCAACGCCCTGTGCCACAGCACGCATTTGTACGGCCGGAGGCTGGTCTTGGAGTGGGCAGACACGGAGGAGACGGTGGAGGCCCTGAGACGGAAAACGGCGGACCATTTCCACGGTAACGTAGCAGCATCCTTCTGGCCCGTGGATACAGCCCTGGCTGGCACGGTCCCATCTGGCACGTGCTGCCGGTCCACGCCAGCCCTTTCCCCGTCCCCTTCCCCCGCCGCTGCCGGCTTGCCAGGGCTGGCAGGTAGATGCTGCAGCCTGAGGATGCAAGCGCAAGGGGAAGCAGGAGGCATCCAGGCCACGGCTTTGTCTGTCAGCTCTCTGTCTGCGTGTGAGCCGGTTAACTCTCCGTGTGCTGGCACTACCGAGGCACTTCGATGCCGCCTGCCAGCTGCAATGCTTTTGCTCCGTCCGCCTGCACCCCAGGGTGCTCCGTAGTTGGGGACAGGCTCTGTGCATGCAGCACACAGGTTAAAAAAGGACAGATAATTTGTCCATCGGTTGAGATGTGGAGAGGGCTGTTTGGATCAGGTTCCCGAGAATGACAGTTCCGCAGATAACAGCACTGCAGGCTCCTATCGACAGCCATCGACAGGCACAAATGCATTGCTTGGCAAATATTTATGTAGGAAGGGCTCCCCTGGGCTGGAGGGCTAAGCTGGAGATCAATGCTCTTCCTCCTGCAGCCCCTCCCAGCCTCCCCTCTCCATCACACACGTGCCCATCGCCCGGGGGTTTGGCATAAGCAGTTCTGGGGCTGCACGTCGCAATCCCCGGCGATGGAAAAGCAGCAAGCCTCGCTTGTTCACCGAGCCTGACTCCAGTGGGACCCGGCCTCGTGTTTGTGAAGCAGTGTGCGCAGTATGACAGGCTGGGGAAGCTGCAGTTTGCTGGTGGAAGGGCTGGGGGCGGGTACGACCAGAGAGGAGTGGAGCAAAGTGGGATGTGCTGGGATCCACGGGCTGATCTCCAGTGTGGTGCCAAAAAGGAAACCGAAAGGAGCACAGCGGTGTCCAGGTGTGTGTAACAGCCTGGGTGCAGAGCTGTGCTGCTTGGCGGCATGCGTGAGGCAGCAGGGAGGACAGGCAGCGCTGGGGGATGGATGTGCCCACCCAGAGCCCTGCGCAGGAGGGGGGACGCGTCGTGCTTGATCACAGAAATGTGAATCTCCACCTGGATGGAGAAGGCAGCAGGTGTGATGTTTCAGGCGCCCCATTTTATATGCAGAATTTCCTTTCTCCCTTTCTACTCTGCTCAGTCTAGAGGGGGAAGCAGTCTTGGCTTTTTGGTAGCTGCAGACTTGCAGCAGATGTTGGCTGCTGCCTACGAGCTCTGTCGCTTCCCTGTTTCCCCCAGGCTCTGCTTGCTTCCCGATTTCTGTCTGCATTTACTCCAGCTTCCTTGTCTGGGATCTTCCTCACCAAGGTGGGGACTCTGGGAGAGGGGCAGAAGAGTGTTTTCACGTCCCAGGAGGGATGCAGCCTTGGAGCTGTGGTAGCTCTGGGGGCTTGGCTGAAAAACAGGAGCAAGGTTATCATTCCCCATCTTTAGGGACCAAAAATGTGATGGAAGGCAGCAGTCATCACTGCTCTCCAGCCCATCTTGAGGGGAGAGAAATAACATCCAATGACTCCAGCCCTGTCTGGTGCGCACACGCCGCCTCCGCTGCAAATCCTGCCGCAGAGCGGGATCTGCCAGAAGCGGATCTCCGTAACAAAACCCGTCTGGGGCACACTGGTGGGCACTGGGAGCTGGCTGGTGCCTGGGACCGGGTCTCAGCCTCTCCCCACCGCGCTGGCAGGCTGGAGTTTCACAGGGGGGATTCTAGTTCTTTGGGAAGTGCCCTCCCCTGATTTCGAGGCAGGCTCACCACAGGGTTTCTGGCAGCGGTGCCCAGCAGCCCCGAGGAGGGGAGGGAGCTGCGCCCTGTCTCCCTTTTGCTGTGGCTCTGCAGCAAGCAGTAGTGATAGCGATGAAGAGGGAAAAACTGCAGCTACCGCTCTGCCTTCAGCCCCCGTGGGGATGCTCCTTCGCGTTTCCTCCCCGGCGAACCTGGAAGGCTGATTTTCCCATATGGAGCCGGGGTGGAGAGGATACAGAGCACGCACAGTATTGCCACCCTGCCTTGAATCCTCCCCACCCCTTCAGCCTACCCCAACAGCCGGGCTGAGACTGTGCATCTCATTTCACTGGTGATTGCAGACTGGATTCTGTCAACCAGAAACCAAGCTCGCTTTTTTCCTACTGATACCCATTTCCCTCCACGTTCCTCCTCTCCCCACAAGGTGCAGGAGCAGCTCAGACATCCCCGTGCTGTTTATGGATGTCCCCATGAGTTTTCCTCTCCCGCCTCAGCGTGGGTGATCTGTGAGGGTCTTCCCACAGCGTTGCAGCCTGCAGTGGTCACGCCCCTCTGGTCCCTTATCTCATAGAGTCATAGAATCACAGAATCATTAAGGTTGGAAAAGACCTCCAAGATCATCAAGTCCAACCGTCAACCCAACACCACCATGCCCACTAAACCATGTCCCCAAGTGCCACGTCTACATGTTTTTTGAACACTTTCAGTGATGGTGATTCCATTCCATTCCTTCCCAGGAAGGGACCAAGCTGAGAATGGGAGAGAAAAGATAATTTTGAGTCTTTAAGGCTCAGGAAATAGAGTCAAGAGTGAGGTTCCTGGTGTCTTCCGCCGCTCTTTGTCACCAAAAGCTGCTGCTGGTGCTGTCCTCGCATCGCTCCCCAAGCCAAGCCCAGCCAGCAGTGTCTGCGAAGCAGGACGTGGAGGCAGATGCCTTCAAAAAGCACAGTGCGGTGGGTGGGGTGGGTCTTATCCCGGCATCCAACTCAGCTTATTCCTTGTTTTCTGCCCTAAATTTCTTTGCAGGGTTGTGCATTGCCATCCCATGGAAGAGTCTTTTTCTTTTTTTTTCTGTCTCTGGAAGTCTTCTGTCATCCTTTTGGACCTGGAGACCTCCAACACCACAAGCCACCCATGCTGTTTGGAGAGGCTGGTCTTGCTGTAGCGGCGTCGCGCGTTTGTGTCAAGCCGCGTTGGCAGTGCTGTGCCATCGTTACGGGGTGACATGTGGCCTCTGCTGCTCCTGGCCCTTTTCCTGGTTATCCCACAGAAATAAAAGCAACCAGGGAGCGTGCCGAGGACTTTGCACATACCAGAAGAGATGAAAGTGTTAAAGGAGGACAAGGGACTGAGACTGCCCATCTCACAGGGCTTTCAGACACATTTCTCCCAAGTTTTATGCAATTGGAATTTAAGTATTTTGAAAAGCTCCTTCTTTTTCTTCTCCCATTTCCTTTTTTCTGTGCAGATTTTGGATTGCTGTGAGCACAGCGGTGATGCACAGATGTTTCCACAGCTAGCACGTGGTGGATCTGTGTGTAGGAGAGGCTGCAGAGTGCTAACGGAGGGTGAGAAGATTGCTGTAAGGCCATCAGGGTTGTTATCACCCAGGTCCAGTGGGACAACACGGTGACCTGCACTCCCCTGGGTTTCATGGTGAATTTGACTGGAGCAATGACCTCATCCTGCTCCATCTTGCTGCCACCACAGCAGATTTCTGCGTCTCCAGTTTTGAAAGAGCCACCTTGATCTTTCAGGCTGGTGTCTTGAGTAGCCACGGCCAAACCCCCTCACCCAGCAGCTCCAGTGTCAGCCCCATCATTTTTGTCTTAGCAAGGAAATTCTTTGTGAAGTCTAGACGTGGGCTGCAAGAGACACATCCTACCACTGACTGCTCTCTGCTACAATTATGCACCTTATTTCTAGACACCGTTTATAGAGATTTGGCTTCCAGTTCCCAGGTCTCACTCTGCTGTTATTTGTTAGGTTAAAGAGAGGTCTGATCTCCTAAATCTTTCTCCGTGCAGGCGTTTGTCATGGCAATCAAGCCACTTCAGAGCCATCTTTTCAATAGGTCTAATAGATGCAATAAAATGGAATAGGCTTCCTTCCCATTTTGTGTAGTTTTCAGGTCATTCTTTATGGCTTCTTCTGAGTCTTTGTAATGTTCCAGGAGCAAGTGAGGACCCCAGAAGTGGTCACCAGCTGCCAGAGATGGTTTCAGTAACGCTGTCAGGAGGGAAGCCTACAGCCCAGCCCTGACGGCTGGGACCGCCCCGCTATACCCCGTGCTTGCTCTCCTGCCTCCGAGCACAGTCCGTAAGAGGTTGAAGTCTTTTGGCTCATCCCGGAGTGTACCTTCTCTCCATCCTGAGGCAGGAGGACCTGATATTAGAAAAAACCCCAGCACTTTGAGTTTTAATTGCACCCCACCGTGTATTATTAATCTGTGGGACCTGCTGCTGCAAGGTGGCTGGAGAGCCCGAGAGCTTGGCCAGCTACCGGGGAGGATTTGACGCTGCTGTGGATAGAGAGACTTCTCTACCGTAAGGTGGTGAGGAGAAGCCACGGAAAGGTTGGGCAATGATTGGCCTTGGGGCCTCTAATTCAGCCCGTGAGGTGGAGCAGGATCATGGCAAACACTGCAGCAGGGCGGCATGGGCTGCACGAATCCTGCCACCGGCAGCAGCTTGGCCCTCATCTGGGGGAAAACAGGGATCACGAACACCTTCAAACCAGCAGGGAGAATACTTTGGCTCCACAAAAAGAGAGACAAAGGCATCCTCATGCCCTGCAGCTGAGTTTGCCAGCCCTGGGGCGAGGGGTGGGTCTGGATCTGCACCCCGCACCGCAGGGAGCGGTCCGGGGTCACATCCAGAGCCGCGGTGCAGACCTGCACGTCTCCTGCATCCCCGCGATCAGGTAACTGCAGCCCACAAAAGGTCTGTGAACAGCTTGAACCCCCTTTTCTTCCCTCCCTTGCCCGGCACGGCGCGACGGTTGCCGGTGCAGCTCCGTCCCGGCAAGCCTCGCCGGGGGAGGATCTGCGAGCAAGGCGGCGATACCCTCAGCGTGCGCTCCCTCTCTCCCGGGAGCTCGCAGTCCGTGCAGGGAAGGTACTTGCTCCCAATCCAGCTAAATTACTATTGACTTGTGTTCTCTGCGCTTCACAAACATTGCACTCAGCCATCACCAGCGGGGCTGGCGGTCCCCTGCCAGGGCTAACTTGGGAAGCCAGCTGCGCTGGGCCGTTTTTTCCTGCTCTTTCCCATCGATCAAAGAATTAAATTGACAGATGGGAAATTTTGCACGAGATGCAGGAAGGGGAAGGAATGACTTGGCGGCGGTGGTGTTTGTAGGAAGGATGGGGTGGAAAGGGGATGCAGAGGCTGCCCGGTGGGTGAACGAAAAGGAGATGCGTGGGGAGGGGGTCTGGCTTGTGTTTTGGTTGTGAGGGCGTTTCTAGGGAGAGCCCCGGTCTCGGCAGAGGGCTGTGGGTGGGTGTAAAGCAGCTCGCCCCTGCTTATTTACAGTTGTTTGCTGGAAGCGGAGGGCTTGCGGGCGAAGGCATGCTCCGCTCCGGACCTGATCTCGTGCCCTCCCCGGCGAGGTGGGAAGAGTCTTTTCTGTCCCCATCCCCATCACCTTTCCCAGGTTGCTCCTCCGTTGGCCGCAGACCCCCAAGCTGCTCCTTTTGCCTCTCGCCTGCATTACGGACCCGCCGCGCTCGCCCTCACCTCCCAGCCTTTTGGGCTCCCTCTTTTCTCCTTTCTTCTTTTTCTTTTTTTTGGGGTTTTTTTTTTTTGTTTTTTTAATTTTTTTTAGAGAGCATCTGTAACTAATGCAAACACATGCCGTAGCCGGAGAGTAAAACCCTGCAGGATTAGCGT